>NW_010356635.1:0-47779 GCF_000414095.1 Morus notabilis | reverse complement strand
GCCCTAAACCAGTAGAGTCCTTTGCTCTCCTTAGCATTGCCAATCATCTTCCCCGAAGCCAAATCCTGAAACGAACAATGAGTGGCAGTAAATTTAGTTATGCAATTTAAGTCTTTTGTAAGTCTGCTGATAGACAGTAAATTGCATGAAAGATTGGGAACCAAAAGAACTTGGTTAAGAATTAGTGTCTCGGAGATGAGCACTTTCCCAATACCAGTTACCGCGGAAAGGGAACCATATGCAATTCTAACTTTGTAATTCTCGTGGCAGGGACTGCAATCATGGAGTAATGATACATCACCTGTCATGTGATCAGAAGCTCCAGAATCGATGATCCACCCTGATGAATCCTCGGCTTTTGTATGTAAGGCAGTTAGGAAGTTACCTCTTTGAGTAGTGGATGCAGTTGAGATAACCGGGTTAGGAGAAGATCCTTGACTGAACATCTTTTGCAACCACTCTACTTGTTCTTTGCTGAAGAGAGTCGAATCATTTGCACTCCTTTCTTTTCCATCTGAGTCAGCCACGAAACCACGTGCCTCCTTTTCCTTGTTTGATTTCCAGTCTACGGGCTTCCCATGTATTTTCCAACACGTTTCTTTGGTGTGACCTGGGCGACGGCAATGATCACACCATTGTCTTCCTTTTTTCTGCCGAGCATCATAGGAGGAAGTGGATCCACGGGAGACAAGGGCCGACCCTTCTTGAGTATTAGTGGTTCCTTGAGAGACCAGGGCCGATCCTTCCGGGGTGTTTGAGGATGACCGAGTACCCATCATCAATTTCTTCCTGCTTTCTTCTCTTCTCACCTCTGAGAAGGCTTCTCGAATTGTTGGAAGTGGCTTGGTACCAAGGATTCTCCCCCTTACTTCATCTAGGGATTTGTCTAATCCCAGTAGGAACTTGAACACCCTTTCTTTTTCAATGATCTTCTTGTACCGGCTTGCATCTCCAGGGGACTCCCAATCCAGATTCTCAAACACATCTAATTGTTGCCACAAACGACTAAGAGTGTTATAGTATTGAGTCACAGTCATCTCACCTTGCCTTAGATCATGCAGAGCTCCCTTGATATCAAACAGATCAGCGGTATTGTCGCTGTCCGAGTAGGTTTCTTTTGCTGCTGTCCAAATCTCATGTGCAGTATCATAAAACAGAAAATTTTGACCAATTTCTGTGTCCATTGCATTGATCAACCAAGACATAACCAGATTGTTCTCGGTATTCCACACCTTGAACTTCTTATCATCCTTCTTCGGTAGTTCTGTGGTGCTATAGAGGTATTCATCCTTACCTCTTCCTGTAATGAACATCAAAACAGCCTTCGCCCATTGACGGTAGTTGTGGCCGGTTAACTTGTGCCTTGTGATGAGAAAAGACGAACTTTCTGCTCCACCATTGCTCACGAGTTCTTCTTGGCCTGATACAGTTCCAACGACACTCCTGTTTGTTTCTGAGGCCATAGAGGATGGACTACTGCCTAAGAGACTTTATGGAACACTGATTTGGAACGAAGGAGGATGCTAGGTTTGCACCTAGAAACCGAGGAAAAGAAGGAGTAAATATGGTTTCAAGTTTCACCAGAAAAAGGGATTAAGCTGTGTTCTGGTTTGCATCAGAACTAAAAAAAAACTGGTCCAGGCAGCCTTGCTCTGATACCATGAAGAAAAACAGAGAGAGAATTTTTCTTAGTTTATTTCATCAGCCGAAACATACATTTATACAGAAGAGGAGATTACCAATAGCTGGTAATTCCTTGATTTACTCCGTCAAATCCTATAGAAAAGGAAAACTAATTAGCTAGTTATGGAAACTAATCTACAGCTATTTACAGCCTAGTAGATCTTCTATTTACAGCCCATTACTGCCTAATATCTTCGGAATTCCACAGATAGTCTATGTCGATGATATTATTCTATCGGGGAATGATGTGAAGGAACTACAGGAGTTGAAGAAGTATTTGTCAGAAGAGTTTGAAGTTAAAGACCTTGGAAATCTGAAATATTTCCTTGGAATGGAAGTGGCTAGATCGAGTAAAGGTATTGTAGTTTCTCAAAGGAAATATATTTTGGACCTTCTTAAGGAGACCGGTATGCTTGGATGCAAACCAGTTGATACTCCTATGGACAGTCAAAAGAAACTTGGCACCGAGAAAGAAAGTGCTCCAGTAGACAGGGGGAGATATCAGCGTCTTGTTGGACGCTTGATCTATCTGTCACACACTCGGCCAGATATTGGTTTTGCAGTAAGTGTTGTAAGTCAATTCATGCACAGCCCTACAGAGGAACACATGGAAGCAGTCTACAGAGTTCTTAGATACTTAAAAATGACCCCAGGGAAAGGCCTATTCTTCATAAAGACAGAAAACCGTAACACTGAAGTGTATTCAGATGCAGATTGGGCAGGAAACCTCATTGATAGACGGTCAACGTCTGGGTATTGTTCCTTTGTCTGGGGCAATCTTGTTACCTGGAGGAGCAAGAAGCAATCAGTGGTAGCCAGAAGTAGTGCAGAAGCTGAGTACAGAGCACTAGCACAGGAAATTTGTGAAGGGATTTGGATAAAAAGGGTTCTAAGTGAACTGGGACAAATGAGTTCATTTCCTATTCTGATGATGTGTGATAATCAGGCAGCTATAAGCATAGCCAAGAATCCCGTGCATCATGACAGGACTAAGCACGTTGAGATTGACAGACATTTCATCACAGAGAAGGTGACTAGTGAGACAGTTAAATTGAACTACATCCCTACCAAGCAACAAACGGCAGACATCCTCACCAAAGCTCTACCAAGACCTAACTTTGAAGACTTAATTTGCAAGCTGGGGTTATATGATATATATTCTCCAGCTTGAGGGGGAGTGTTGAATTCGGAAGTCAAAAGTTAGGGAAGTTAGTTTAGGAAAGTATTTTAGGAATAAAAGGAGAGATCGGTTGTGATCTTTTCTCATAATTTTGTTTCCTGATTTTTAGGAGAGAATCAAGCTAGTTAGTTTTTCCCTTATTAGTCATTTGTGTATATATATGCTATTGTAGGGTTACAGAATATTAATAATAGAAGTTCAGAAATTCTTCAGAAACTTACGGATCTACCCGGTTGGTTGTAAATGGATCTTTAATGTGAATTATACGGCTAATGGTAGTTTAGAGCATTATAAGGCAAGACTCGTTGCAAAGGGATTCACTCAAACCTATGGTGTTGATTATCAAGAAATGTTTGCCCCGGTTGCAAAGCTCAATACAGTACAGGTATTGTGATCCTTGGTTGCAAATTTCGATTGGCCACTTCTCCAACTTGATATTAAGAATGCCTTTCTAAATGGGGACCTAGAAGATGAAGTCTACATGGAGATTCCTCCTGGTTTTGAAAATGTTGGGAACACTAATAAGGTGTGTAAGCTGCAGAAGTCATTATATGGCCTAAAACAATCCCCGAGAGCATGATTTGATAAGTTTACAAAAGCTATCAAACGATATGGATACATACAAGGGCAGGCAGATCACACTTGCTTCACAAAACACTCACAGGATGGTAGAGTGGCAGTTCTTATTGTCTATGTCGATGATATCATCCTAACTGGAAGTTATTCCAGTTATGTTGAAGAATTGGAAGAATTGAAGGGTGTTCTTGCCAGAGAATTTGAAGTAAAGGATCTTGGGACTCTAAAATACTTCCTTGGCATGGAAGTAGCTCGGTCAAGGAAGGGGATTGTTGTCTCTCAAAGGAAGTATGTCTTGGACCTGCTTAAGGAGACATGAATGTTAGGTTGCAGGCCTGCTGCAACTCCTATAGAGTCGACCTATAAGGCAGGGTTGGCAAAAGAAAGTCCTCCAGTTGATAAGGGAAGATACCGCGACTCGTTGATAAATTGATTTATCTTTCCCACACTCGACTAGATATTGGATTTTCTGTGAGTGTGGTAAGTTAATTCATGAGCAATCCAAATGAAGAACATCTTGAAGCTGTTTACAGAATATTAAGATACCAGAAAATGACACCGGGAAAAGGTCTATTCTTCAAGAAGAATGTTGAGAGAAGTGTGGAAGTCTATTTGGATGCAGATTGGGCAGGATCCATCACTGATAGAAGGTCTACTACAGGTTATTGTACCTATGTTTGGGGCAATCTATTGACAAGTAAAACCGGCTCTGGTGTGGTTCACACTAAATACGACAGGAATTCTTCCACTTTAGGTTTCTTTTGCTGGCAAGGCTAAGCTAAAGCACTCCAAGCCATGTCATAAGCTATTTCCAACTGGCCATGTATGAGGGCCACACTTATACAGGCAATTATCATACTAACCATAAAATACTTTTTCCTATCTTAGGGTAAAGTTTGAAAAGTAATAAAGACTTGGAATTTAAGCACTCTCCAACTACCCAATCAGATTAATATGACTGAAATACAGACATTGACATTTTACAATTTCAACATTTAATCGTTTATGACTTAACAATCGGATGATGGCTTTGTAAAGCGAGTCATCCAAAAATAGTTACAGCATAAAAACAATAATTAAAAAAAAAACAAAAAACAAAAACAAAGTTATCCAACATCCACAAAGAAGATAGGTTAGTTCAAGACGTTCCCATAGGATTTAACAATTGAACTGAGTTCTATGTATTATGGTACTGCATCTATCAAACATTCATAACGAATAAATAATACACATTTAGCAGTAGTTTATCCAGAAACTATAAACTAACAAATCAACAAGCCAAGTTTAACGTGCCATTATGAATTCGAAAAATGCAGGCTTTAGTATGCCAAATGCTTTTTTCGAAAACTTAGTGGGTCAAAGAAAACAGACACTCAGTTTGCAATAAATTCCAAAATGGAGTATAACAGTGTTCTTTTGGATATAAGAAATAATTGGTACCTGTGCAAATTTTATATCAGCATCACTATGGTCATTGTCTCTTCCAGCAGCATCACCGACATAAAACGATCTATGGTGCAGACATAAAGGCAATATTGTTAACAACTATTCCCGTCCCTTCAAATGATCAAGGATTACAAGACAAAAAGATTTAAGAAGAGTAACATAGTCCTTTTGCCCCAAAGCATAAGATACAAATTATAGGGAGGGAAAAAAAAACACACACACACGAGAGAAAAAGAAGAGAAAAATAACTGATCCATGTCAATAGAAATGTCAGAGTTGAAGTGTTGTCCCATAAGATGCCACATGCCTGGTTTTGGCTTGCGGAAGGGGTCTTCTGCTTGCCCATCAGATTTACCTATTCCGCAAGCAATGAAAACCTGAAAACATATAAATGCAGCTCAAATCCTTGGCATATTTCTCAATATTTTCTCAAAGGTGCCATTACCTACTTAAAATAGCTCGCACTGAGCTTGGTTCAATTTCAAGGAGATGAAATGAAGTCATGATCTCTATGTTACCAACACAACTTTCTCAAACATTTCAATTAGTTTGAAAACCAAATTCTGCGACTAAAATGAATAACTTTCTTTCCTTTTTTTATTTTTTATTTTTTTTATTTTCCATCTGCATATACCAATTAGATAATAATGTTTGATATTTGCTGCATATATTCAATAAACATTCAAAATTCAACTTTTCAAATGTGTGTGATATTTGCTTTAAAGCCAAATAAAATAATTTCTTAAGATGAAAAAGCTATTGAACCAAAATGGAACTAAAAGCAATAGATAATTTTTTAAGAAGTACAAGTTATTGAACCAAAAGCAACACAGTTGAGGTCTATGCCCTTCTCCTGAAGTAAGCATATTCTTAAATCTTAACCAGATGACTATATTGCAGAGGTGAAAAGGGAAAAAAAAAATGATACAGATGGTGATTCGCTTGAACCATAACTTTGTTCACATTTAAAACTATATACAAAACATGGGCAAACAGACAACAATCAGACATAACTACCTGAATTGGGACCTTAACAGTCTTGATAAAATTGTTGAGGCGCCCAAGTTTTGAGTCCACAGCAACTTGTCTCTTCTTTTTCCAGCGTTCAATATTTGATTCATTGGTAAAGATTACCTTATGATGATTAGAAGGGAAAAGAAGAATATTACAACACAAATTTTCTAATAAAGGGTACTTAAATAAGTGAACAGATTGGTTTTAAAATGCCAAACTGGTGCAAAACACAAGATTTTTTGTATGAAATTTAAAACAGGCTATATGGATAAAAGAAATGAACCAGCTTGTAGCCATCATTGTACAGACTCTGTAGCTTATCAGGTATTGAAGGATACATCAGCGACCAAGCATCGGCACCGACTCTGAAATTAGAGCAGCGACCTAGATTGTTAGAGAGCCAAATTTGTGAAACGTTTCCAACTAAATAAGCACTTTCTTGTTCTATGCATCAAAAAGTTTTGAGCATTTTAATTAATAATAGCCCCTTACAGGAGTTTAACAAATGAGGTTGGACATCAGAAATATTACTTGTGGAGGATAACAACACCTTACTAACAAGGACACTGATGGTGTGAAATCGCTTACACAAACTTTACACGAAAAGCTTACTGCTCCTGTTATAAAATATGACTTTTAAACCATGTTGATTGTTGTTCAATTTCGTTACATTTCTGACAGAGTTCAATCAACGGCATACACAAAGCCACAATAGGATAAAAGAGCAAGACCACCTTTTAACTGAAGTTTTAGCGAGACATCCATCAAAATCAAAAGCGGCAATTTTACTTGAATCATGAAGACCATCATCCTGTTAGAAGCAAAACCCATAAAACCCATGTTAGAAATGTCGAGCAACAATTTCTCTTCACAATAACTCCAATGGTTGATGGACTCCCTAGGTGCCAATACACGACCCCAAATGAGACTTAAAACCTATAAAACTTGGAGATTGCATTTTTGTATCCTAAATCGAAGGACTATGGCCGAATCAATCAAATAGATCAGAACAGAAACAGACCCACCAACTTAAGGGAAAGAATATTCAAATACAGAATTTCGCAAGACTAATAGGAATACGGCATAACACACAGCATGTTGTTACTAAGACATGCACAGACCCAGCATAAAGAAGCTCTCCAGAAAACATTGTTATCAATAAGACAGAGTATCTCACCCGCTCAAGAAATATAACTGTTTCGAATGCCTTCCATTTTGGTGAAAGTATAGCATCCTGATTCAAAAAAGAGTTTCAGCTAGGTGATAAATTGAAAGCCAGGACATGAGAGCTATAGTATCACCAATTTACTGGGGCAAATAACAAAAATTCTGAAAGGGTGTGAGCACATGTAACAAAAATGCAGATCAGACCTTGTACTCATTCTTGATATCATTAATGGAAAATGCAGTTTCCAGATCTTTGCCCTCTGAATTAGATAACTGCAAGCAATTGTGTCAATATCAAAGAACAATATTAATGATTGGGTTGATACTTTATTATAACGGGTATATCAAGCATAGAACAATTAACACATAAAAATTTTACTTAACTGTTCACCATTAGAAAGAAGCAGAAAAAACTACTAGAGGAAAATTGGTATATGGTCAACATAATAAAGAAAACACAGTAGAGGATTCAATTACCAAACCTCATGTGTCAGATGGTACTAATAATACCATGAACTCAAAAAAAGAAAACGAAATAGATAGCAATGGTTAAGAAAAGGAAAAAAAATTTCAAAAAAAGGCAATCCAGAACAGATGAAATTAAAAATGTTGATCATGAAGCAGGAAAAATATTAAAAAAAAAACTTAAAAATAGACAATAAAAGCATATTCACCAGTGTACCTTTGCTTTCTTTGTATTTCTTTCCTCTGGATCCTTTTCGCCATCTTCTTCTTTTTTGTCAACCTATTGGATTAAAACAAAAGGTAAGATGAATTGAATCCAATCTGAGACATTCACTTCGGTAATTGAGATATCAAATGAGAAAACCAGATTGACAAGCCAAGATGTTTTCTTTTGCAGAATCAAATCCTAATCATTTTAGTGGAAAAAAAAAATGGATTCCTCGAAAACATTTTAAACACAAAAGCTTTTATCCTCCTAGTAATTTGCATCTGCAATGGAAGCAAAAGGGTCTGGTCATTTACTACTCATAGGATTCTAAAACCAACTGACAGTGATCCATAAGAATCAAGTTTCAAAGTCCCTCTGAGGTTTATAATACGCACCCATTCTTATATCTAGTTATCCTTTTTTGTTTTCTTGTTTTTCCATTTTTGTTCCCTTCAAAACTACAGCAACTTTGATATATTATTAAATAAATAAAAGAAAAAAAGAAATGAAAACATACCTCCTCCTGAGTTTTGTCGCTTGCATCAACCAACTTCCATAAAGCTTCCTGATCAGGACTCTGAAATCACAAACAAACAAGACAAGATTTAAGAAAGAAAATTTTAAATCAATTTGCAATTATAATAACAATAACATGTCCTGAACCTGATTGGTTGTAAAGAGAATACACAAACGCAAAAAAAAAAGAAAAAAAGAAAAAAAAAAAAGGAATGCTCTTCTACTACTCCATAAACTCAAAAGAAGCGATTTCCCCCCCTTTTCTTGTACACATTTCATTATTAGCTGCTTAATCACTTAATTCCAAAAACATTTTCGCACAAAAAGAAAAAAAGAGTAGAAAAAATCCTTGTAAAAATGACCACACAAATTTATTTTCAAACACAGCAAAAAAAGCAACAAAACACCAAAAACCCAATTCCACCAAACCTTTAAAGAATCAAATTACACTAAATTCTTCTCGAACAAATCAAAAAGTGTTCTTCCACCACTCCATAAGCTCAAAACAATAGAATTTTTCCCCTTTTTAGTACACATTTTCATTATAAGCCGCTTAATCATCTAAAAATCATAGAAATTCCTTTTCTAACAAATAAAAAAAATTCATTTAAAAAATAAAAAAAACCCCAAAAACCCAATTGCAGCAAACCTTCAAAGAATCAAACCCTTGGATCTCCCGGGCCGAAGCGAGGGAGTCGGAGGTGAAGCAAGCCAAGTGGTGCCATTTGGTGATGTCGAAGCCCCGGGCGTCTCGGGAGACGAAGCCCAGCCTCAGAGCCTTGGCGTCGATGGTCTTCGAGCACTTCTTGCACGACGATCGGCTCGATTTGGCGTACTCGGCCACGATTCTGGTCGAGGGAGGCATTGGGTTTGGGTTGTTGTTTGATGACAACGAATGAAGAGAGAAATGTTTGGTTGGGGTTTTGGTTTTAGAAACAACAAGGAAGAATAGGACTGAGTGAGAGGAGAAGGGGAAATTGAAGATTGTTCGCATGGAAAAGAAAAGTGTCAACTGTCATGGAGGGCCTAGACCTTTGTTCCCGCCATTTTTAAGCAGTGTACTAGCTAGTCCGCCATCGGCTGGCTATTCGTTCAATTAACTCCTGTGCACGGGTTTTTTTTCCCCCTTTTTTTGGTTTAATTTTAGGGGAATTTGGTAGGATATATCTTTTTAAACTATGGTAACCGTTAGAGTTGTTTAGTTGAGGGATTCGTACTCCGATTCGAATCATAGTTCATGATTTACTATAATATTTTCTCTTATGAAAAATATACGAAAATTGAAAATAGTTCTAATCTTATGATTCTAATCCATAAACCAAACGTATCTTAAGTTTTCGCCTAATTTATTATTAGAGCAATTCTCTATCATGCGCTGCAAATTTATAACGTAGATACTCAAAGATATAAATGTTAAAAATTTAATGATTAAAATAACGGGTGTATTTAGAACTCATTTTAAAATAATTTTATTTTTTGTATGAAAATAAAAATGAAAATGTTTTCAATCTTAGACATAAATCATTTATAAAAATACGTTTAGTAGTTTTATCAAGAGATTGTTTTCAGTATAAAAAAACTTATTAATGTCTCACTCTGTGCTCGAGAGAGGAGAAAATAAAAACAAAAAATAAAAACGAAGGTTTTTTTTCCCCCTTTTTTTGGTTTAATTTTAGGGGAATTTGGTAGGATATATCTTTTTAAACTATGGTAACCGTTAGAGTTGTTTGGTTGAGGGATTCGTACTCCGATTCGAATCATAGTTCATGATTTATTATAATATTTTCTCTTATGAAAAATATACGAAAATTGAAAATAGTTCTAATCTTATAATTCTAATCCATAAACCAAACGTATCTTAAGTTTTGGCCTAATTTATTATTAGAGCAATTCTCTATCATGCGCTGCAAATTTATAACGTAGATACTCAAAGATATAAATGTTAAAAATTTAATGATTAAAATAACGGGTGTATTTAGAACTCATTTTAAAATAATTTTATTTTTTGTATGAAAATAAAAATGAAAATGTTTTCAATCTTAGACATAAATCATTTATAAAAATACGTTTAGTAGTTTTATCAAGAGATTGTTTTCAGTATAAAAAAACCTATTAATGTCTCACTCTGTGCTCGAGAGAGGAGAAAATAAAAACAAAAAATGAAAAACGAATAAAAGTCGTTTTTCATTTATCTCTTATTTTATACTACGCCAAAAAATCGTTTTCATTTTTATTTTTTGTCTTTATTACATCAAATACCGTTTTAAAAACGTTTTCATTTTTTTTCTCAAAATACGTGAAAAATAAAAACAGAATTAATTCTAAACACGGCCACAGTTTCTAAAAATAGTTAAAAAAACATAATCAAATTTTACCGTAGTTTCCTAATTTTAGAAAAAATGCGTCTATTGACCCAACTCATTCTAAATTTTTGAAAATCTATATAAAATTGGCATCCCGTACAAATCCATATAAAGTTGTGCAATCTCGTAATCCTCTAAACAATCTTGGTCTAATTTATCATAAAATAAGCTATTTGAATGACAACTTTCTTCATCAATTAAAAAAGCCTATTCATTTCACCAAATTTACATAATCAGGTTTTTTCACTAATTAAAAAGATTGCTCGTTTAAAAAATTAAGCAAAAAATATTTTCATATTATAATCCAAATAGCAAATGGAACAGAAAAAAAGTCCTTACAAATCTAAAATTTTCCTTTTAGCATTCATCTCAACCAAACAGACAACAACACACATTAATGCATTAACATCGCAATAACAGAACCAAAACAAAGATTGGTGACAATACTAGCTTTCATCTCAGCCAAACAAATAACAACACGCACGAATGCAATAATATCACAGAAGTGGAACTAAAAACACCAATTGGTGGCCAATACACGAGCAAAATAAAAATCGAAACGAACCCAATTTACTTTGTGAATAAAGCTAAATAAAACTCTCTAGTAGAGGAAAACACCAACTAATAGTT
Source organism: Morus notabilis (assembly GCF_000414095.1). Classification (NCBI taxonomy): domain Eukaryota; kingdom Viridiplantae; phylum Streptophyta; class Magnoliopsida; order Rosales; family Moraceae; genus Morus; species Morus notabilis. The sequence goes on along the minus strand of NW_010356635.1, from coordinate 36,531 downwards.
AAAATCTGGTGGAGAACTCCAATATATTAATTCTACAACAAGAACAAGAGTTTCTTTCTGTTTTTTTTTAGAGCAAAAAGAAAAAAGAAAAAGAGCACTGTTTTTCTCTGATTTTCGGGGTTGTTAGATTCATATCATAATTTGAATTATGGTTCGTGGTTCGCTACAGTATTTTTTCTCACAAAAAATACACGTAAATCAAAAAATGATTTTAAATTATAATTCTAAATTCATGAACCAAACGTCCACTAAAAAGAAAAATAATTTGGAATGATTGACGTGAAAGTTCAAAGTCAGTTTAAAACGTGGCTTATTATATAAAGGGTTAAAGAGTTGAGTCAGAGTTTGTTAAGGATCCGAATTAAATCATAAATTTTTTGGATTTATATTAGAATCGTTTGTAATCTTTATTATTATTATTATTATTATTATTATTTAAAATCATCATCATCCTCCTTTCTCTTATTTGTTTTCAATCCTAATTACATAATACTTGTTCTAAAACTTCTCTTATGAGGATTCGCATTAAGTATTCTCACTTTTTCATTGTCATGTTTTCTCTTATTGCGATTAGTGTTAACTCTTAATCAAGCCAATTTGTAAGAGTTTGAATTACAAGTGCTTTCCCTGCATACACACAAAAAAGCCACGTGGCATCCACATGGCACAATCAACCCTGCCAAATGTCAACATTTCTTTGGCATGTTAGAGACAATCTGACATGGCTGTATGTTATTCTTGAAATACTTCTTTTTGAATTGTTGAAATACTCATTTAAGATTCGTTCATTTCGCTGATGTAAATTTTATTATAGTAAAAAATTCTCACAAACAGTCATATTTAATCTTTTGCTACAATAAAAAGCTATAACATAAAATTATATCTTAACTCAAATTAAAAATTCGAATAAGTGAACTAAACGGGCCCTTAGTGCTTATAAAAAATCCACACCCTTCATTTAATTCTCAATGTGAGACAATATTTGAAGATAACATTTTAGAGAATAACCATGTCTTGTTCAGAATTTGTTAACTCAAACAAAGTTCTGCATTGATATGCTGCAGATCTCTTGTAAGAATAACTCTCTTTTAATGAATTTTATTTTTAAGACTTTTCATTGACATTATCCACATACCAATTACTTGTACATGAAAATTATAACTTTTGTTCGGAGTTTTTGCTTCAATCTTGCTACTGTCAACTCCGTTTTTTTATATTCTATTTCCAAAGAATGCATTATGAACTGGCAAAATATGCTTTTTTTGAGCCGCATGACTCGCGGAATAAAGAAACCGCCAATTCAATCCAAAGAACATGGATGATCCCGAGCTTCTGGACTGCTAAATAATAGGAAAGGGTCATACCATTTGTTGATGTTATAAACCTTATTTGATTTCCTAAATGAGTTTTAGGCATTAGGCTTAAAACACAAAGGCCCTTTATATTCATGATGTTACATGTAGTTATTAATTATCTTAGGTGTTTTTTCAAGGGTGATGATGTTCATTTTTTTACCACTTATATATATATATATATATTCTTAGAAGCACATGACTAATGTATTTTGAATATTCACACAATGGCCCGAAGGGAAATTTCGGGCCGGCCTGGTTCAACTTTAAAAGAGAGAGGGTCGGCCTAACCTGATTCTAAGCTCAAAAATTTAGGACCGACATAATCCAGAATTTTATAAGGTATTTTCAAAAAAATTCTTTGAAAATATAATCTTCAAGCCGGTATAAATGAGAGAGGACCAGCCCAACACGGCCCTAAGCTCAAAAATTTAGGGCCGGGCCGGGCTGGACCAACATTAGCGGGCCTCGGATCAGCCCGTTTAGCCCGACTCAAACTTGCAGCTCTAATTTTAATAGTACGCCGCGTCAGTAAAATTGTTTGGGTAATAGACGGAATTGGATAGAGAGAATATTTTAATTTTTTTTTTTATACATCAGAGGGTATTTTAAACTGTTTTGAAAAATCAGGAAGCATTTTAAAACATGGTATATACTTTAAGGCATTTTAAAAAATAATTCGATATATATATATATATATATATATTATGAGACTGTACATGTGTGTATCTGGTGATTAATTTTTTTTAACAAGTTGGTGCTCTTAGTGTTGACCAACCATTACCCATATGATGGAAGTGGAAATCTACGACTACCTAACTAAGATGTATTTATTTAATTATTTTCAAACTTATTTCAGTGTTAATAAACTAAGCCAAATGATCATTTCTCGGGAAATATAGGAGTAAACAACCAGACACGTTATTCTAATAAAAAAAAAAAAAACAGCAACACTAGACACGTTTATTAGTTAAGATGAAATAATTAATGTAGGTATTATATATTGATTTCCCGTTTGTTACAAGTTGGCTGTGTATTAATACTTAAAATAAAGCAACAATCCCACTAATTGTAGCATAATTCGTCATCTCCAGCTCTTATAGAATTGATCACACAAAAAAAAATCCTTCCTAGGAAAACGTGAATTATTGACCGTGTTTGAAATTGATTTCGTTTTTATTTTTTACATTTTTTGAGAAAAAAATAAAAATATTTTTAAAACGGCGTTTGGCACAATAAAGACAAAAAACGAAAATGAAAACGATTTTTTAGTTTAACGTAAAATGATGGAGAAATGAAAAACGACTTTAATCATTTTTTATTTTTTATTTTCGTCCTCTCTCGAGCAAAGAGAGAGAGACATTAATGAATTTTTTTATACTGAAAATAATCTTTTGATAAAATTACTAAACATATTTTTAAAAATAATTTTTATATAAAATTAATAACGTTTACATTTTTATTTTCATATAAAAAATAAAATTATTTTGAAACAAATTCTAAACGAGCGCATTGCATAGTTAATCTGACAGGCACCTTCTAGCCCTTCTGACTTTTGACTTTAGCTATTTTGCGTTGTACCTGGTCCTATACTCTCTCTTGTTTTGTTTTTTGTTTTTTTGTTTTTTTGTTTTTTTTAACTTTAACATTGCTCTTTGTTGTTACAATTATGTTATTTTTTTCTCTTCGAATTATAGAAACACTCTCTTTGTGGCAAGGCCTAGATCAACCGGAAGAGTTGCTTTTCCATTCCTTCCGAGAAACATCAACATAATTAGAAGCTGGCCAACAACCTAATGGACCAATTCCTAGGGCTTCTAAATAATTTGCAAGTTTCCATGTCATACGGTTTTATTTTATTTGATAGTTGCGTGGGACACAAATCTCTACCCTTATTTATAGAGCAATGTTAATCTCTCAATTCTCATTCTCTATAGAAGGGAAAAAAAAAGTTGGAAACTTCATTTGCTTTTACTTGGATTTAGGGATATGCTTGTCTATAAGGTTGCTACTGCTGTTGCTTCTTGGTCTTCTTCGTCCACCAAATACGACGTTTTTCTTAACTTTAGAGGCGATGATACTCGTGATAATTTCATTTCCCATCTTTATAAAGAACTAGACCAAAAAGGAATTAAAACCTTTATGGATGATAAACTTAAAAGAGGAGATAAAATTTCTTCCGCTCTTCTGAAAACCATTGAAAAATCAAAGATTTCTTTGATTATTTTCTCAAAAAACTATGCTTCTTCCTCTTGGTGCTTGGATGAGCTAGTTCATATACTCCAATGCAAGGAACGATCTGGTGATCAAGTTCATGTTGTACCTATATTTTACGGGGTGGAGCCATCGAGTGTACGGACACAAAGCGGAAGTTATGAGGTCGGATTAGCTGAACTCGAGAAACGTTGTAAGGACAAGATACTTGTATGGAGAGATGCTATGAAAAAAGCAGTTGAATTCTCTGGATGGGATTCGCAAAATGTTCGGTAACTATATATTTTTTAATTAATTCCTATATGAATTTAATTTAGAGTTTGTTTTTTTTAACTAATTTCTATCTTCATTTAATTTAGAGTACTTTGCTTCATTTTTTTGTGATCGAAATTCTTTGATTCCTCATCCTACAAAAAACTAACACAGGTTTGAGTGTAAAGTTTGAACAGAAATTCAAATTTCTTTAAGTTTTCAAAAAACATTGTAGAAGAAATGTTTTGAACAAAAATTTTTGGTTCAAACCTATTAATTAAACAAACAGAGGCTAAAGTACTTCATACTGCTAGTATTGGTTTTCTATTTTATACGTCAGATCCTCAACGCATTTATAACCACTTCTGTAAATCAAATTTATACATCCTTTTATTTTTAACGGCTAGGTCTAACTCTTAAAGAAAAGGAAAAAAAAAAAAAATCCTTGCCTTTTGACTTTAATAATTTTAACATGTCAATTTTGTGCGTTAAAAAGGATATTTGTGTGTGATCCACTTACCTCTCCTTTGCAATGATATATATTTGATCCGTGTTTATTTGTCGTTTATATTTTAGTATTTTTTCAACGTATTTATCTTGAACTAATTTTTAAAGATAAACTTTTATTATATAGAGCGTAAGCATTTTGATCATTTTACTGTATTTTTATTTATCTACAGTTCAATTAACTATGATTTGTTTTGCTCCAGTCCATTCAACTTAATCACTAATATCACTTTTTTTTTTTCCTTTCCCATATTTTAGGCCCGACTCCAAATTGGTCCAGGAAATTGTCAAAGACGTTTTGTCAAAACAGGATCGTATCTAGGGTCCACTAGTTATTACCTGTCACTTGTATTCTTGTTCAATACTTATGTGTTGTATTCTGTACTTCAGGAAACTGTTTCTAAACTTTTTTTCCCCTAAGTTGCTGCTTTTTTAAAATAATAATAATGATAATAACAAAATAGTTCTACCAAATACTAGGCTGGATAAATTTATGGCTCGTTTAGTTCATTGACTTGAGTTGATATGTGACTTTATGTGAGAATTTTTTACTGTACTAAAAAAGTTAAATGTGACTGTTTTATAAAGATTTTTATTGTAATAAAACTCAAATCGGTGAAATGAGCGAGACCTTACAAACTCAACGTAAAATGTAAGAACAATGTGATTGTGGCTGATTGATCAAATGGATTCTAGATGTGTGTTCACCAGCTAGGTCGCAAATCAATTCATGAGTAAACTCCGAATGATATTTTTATTGGCAGAAAAAAAAAGTTTGAGAATTGAGCGATCTTCTTATTCGCCAAATCTTGAACAAAATCTGTCAAAAAAAAAAAAAAAAAAAAAGAACACATCCAGCACTAAATGGCTAAATGCTATGATAAATCATGACCATGAACACTTGAAATTATCTATGTATTAGACAAACAGACTAACAATCTTTTCAGTCCAACCAAAAACTTAAATTATTTTTCCTCTGAAAATCCAAAAATTTGAAAAACTATAAGAACCTTCTCTATCAAAAGCGCCCAGCAGCTGGTTTCTTCAGTTTATTCTTCTAGGCTTCATTAATTAATTTGTTGTATGGTATAATATCGAATTATAATTACAATTACATTGTTAGTGCCACAGTTCAAGAATGGACCTGTCATCATCAAAAACACCAAAGTGAGTCCATATACTTATTCTTACACGCAAAATAAGACACAACAGGTTCACTACAAAGAGTGGCTGCTTTGGTTTCATTTCAAGCCATTGAACTAAAAAGATTATGGTCATATACATTGTATCACTGTAGAAGGAGACAAAGTGATATAAGTTGTTGAAACAAAAAGACTGATCAGTTTCAATATCTTTATCCAATATCTGTTTAAAGATAAGGGATAAGCGGCCTGTAGTACAAACATACTAGTAAGTATGCTAAACAAAAAATTTCACTCTACAAACATATGTGTATGTACCTACCTTAAAATGGCATTTGACCAACTCCAACATTTCAAAATTTTTTTATTTTTTTTTTCTAAATGATGAGAAGAGATAACACGCGGAAGATCTAGCATATCACTACTAATTATGTTCGCAACTATATTTTCGAATGTTACATGAAATAAACGTATATACTATTGGATGAATTGACCTCATAATCCACTTATTAGTCTCTTTTTGTGTCCTCTAATAAAATCATATCATGTCAATTAAAATATTTTAACTGTTACAGTTTTTAATTGATGCAATATGAAATTTTAATTGACATGACATAATATTATTAAAGGGACATGAAAGAGACACATAAGTCAATACCAAAACAAACCTATTTCAAACCCTAGTTGAAAGATGCTTCCCCTTTTGGGTCATACACATACTTATTGCCTAATTTCATTATTTTCTAATGAACAATTTAATAGGGCACTAGTAGCGTTAAACACCACTCACTAATAAAATATGTATGTACCTTAGTATAGGCTCCAAGATGAGCCACATCTTCTATTAATGATGGTGCTTAATACTAGTAGTGCCCCAACATTTTTCGTTCTATATTTATCTCCATATCAATATATATATATATATATATATATATATGCATACACACATAACTAGAAGAAAAAAAGATTACGTGGTTCGACAATTTGCCTATGTCTACAGATGATGAATTTCATTCATTCAGTTATGTAATGATTTATAGTGAATTTGTACATGATTATAAATAGGGATGATTTCCTTAAGATATAAGCTGTCAATGAGTGATAATTCCTCCCAATTAGGAAACTTTCTTAATTTCCTTCAATCAAGTAAATGACACCTAATGACAACTAATGTACAAATCATGCAATTATTAGAAAACACAATCAGAATAATTACTAAATCATGCAATTTGTTTGCTATTTGCTGTTTTGCTGTTTTGCTTTTTTTTTTTTAATTTCCTTTCAAATATATATTTTTTCTTTCCTTTTTTTGTTTCATTTTTTTTTTCTTTCACCTCATTTCACGTTCTTAATTCTCACATTTTTTTTCCCTCTCTCCCTCCTTTTGTTGTTTTTCACTATCTCTCTCATTTCTCATACACGGATGATGTGCAGTTTGACAAAGCATTTCCAAATCTTCTCTCAAATTCCTTTTTTTTTTTTTTTTTTTTTTTTCTTTTTTTCCTTTTCAAATTCCTCATTTCAAATCTCTGTCTCTTGACCATTTTGACTCACCAACAGGCTTAGACATGGATTTGAAGGTGGCGAAACTGGTTTGATTTCTTGAGTAATTTGGGATTTGATTTTGCCATATGAGAAATCTAGGTTTCGAAGAAAACAAAGTGGGATTTTTTTTTTTTTTTTTTTTTAAGAGCTGGGAAATTGCAGAAGTCAAAGAAGGGTGATTTTCTGGATTTGGTTCCCAACGGCCGATAGGATTCAAATAAGCTCTGATACCATCTAGAAAATAAAGAACAAAAAAACAAAAAACAAAAAACAGAGAGAGAAAAGAGAGATTTTTACGTAGTTTGGCAATTTGACTACATCCACAGATCAGAACTTTTATTCATTCAGCTATTCTCTGATGATTTACAATGAATTTGTACATGGATATAAATAGGGATGATTCCCTAAAAATATGAGCTGTCAATGAGTGATATTTCCCTCCCAATTTGGAAAGTTTCCTAAATTTCCTTCAATCAAGTAAATGACACCTAATGACAACTAATGTACAAATCATGCAATAATTAGAAATCACAATCAAAATAATTACCAAATCTCTCAACAATATAAACCTACGTCACTACAAGAAAAAGGGCTATTAGCGACGACAAAAAGTCATTGCAAAAAATACAAAATCATCGCAAATGAATTTTTAGTGACCACTTGTCGTTACAAACCTGTCGCTGCAGTTGAATAGCCGCAAAAACAATTTTTGCGACCACAGCTTGTCGTCGCAATTATATTTGCGACGAAAATCGTCGCAAATGAGTCACTGCAATTATTTCGTCGAGTACGTACATCGTTAAGATGACATGACATTAAGTATTTGTGATGACATTTTTTGAATTAAGTCGCCGCAAAAGACGCAAACTTAACTGGCGTGGCTTATATTTTTTGCGACCACATTTGTCGTCGCAAATAATATTTTAATTTTTTATTTATTTTTTCTCATTTTAATAATTATAATAAATATAATTCACGATATTAAATATAAATAAAAATTAAATAAAAGGAAATAAATAATAAAAATTATAAATAAAAATTATTATGGTAAAAAGTAATTAATAAAATAAAATGTAATTATAGTAGAAATGTGCAGAAGTACAAATTGTTATATTAATAAAACTCTAATCTCCTAAATTAGCAGCATCACGAGAATTATCGTTGTTATCATCAGAAGGATTCGGAGGCAGATGACCTGGACGGACATATAGCACATAAGGAGTAACCGCTGGGAAAGTCATGTTGGTGTGCATTTGAGTGATGAAATCCAGCATCATTCTGACGCTCTCGTATAGCTGGAGGTTTTACTGGTAAGTCTGTTGTAAGTATTCTTCTATGTGTGGGTCAGAATGTGTCGTAAAAGATCTTACCGAGTGTGAGCCAGATGACGACGCATCCCCTCGAAAAACTTTTTGTGAGAGTGTACGACCCACTCCAGTCTTGTGTCCTCTGTGGGTGCCCAGAAACTGCTCCATAATATCATCCTCGTTAACTATTCCTGTCGCGGATGATCCAGAAGTAGCAGACTGCGTCTGGATCTGCATTTCTCTTTCTCCTTCCATCCGATGCTACAAATATTATAAGAAAAATAATTAAATACATAATGCGATGTAAATAAAAAGCATATAATTAAACATTACGAGTATACTTACAAAAGTCTGCTGAGCTTGGGGATTAACCCAAGTATCCCCACGACGATGCATGTCCCCCCAGTTATCGATGACTGACATCGGCTGTTGAGTTCCTATGGTAGAGTGTATAGTAATTTAAATGTATATGAATATAGTGTAATCGATAATCAAATTAACATTTATATGGAATAAATTATTAACAAATACTTACTTTCTTATCGCGATGTTGGGAGTATGACAGCTGAACATGAAAACTCGACCACTTTTGGTTGCTATGATTATGATTACATTCAGTGTTAGTAAAATTAGGCTTTATTATATATTTTATAAAAATAACATATAAAATAGATTCAATTACCTAAAACTTATCGGACATGAATCTATCGCAACAACGACCCCAGTGAGCTGGATTCCTGAGATTTTTAGGAGGGTGGGCCCTAACTACACTCTCATTTTGTGAACCACCAAGATCTTTGCAATAGTCATGGAGGTCGCTTTTCCAATCCTTAAAACATTTTGCAGCCTCCCTGTCGACCACAGACCTAAGTATACCATCGTCGCGGTCATAATCGAGGTTAAACCATTCCTGTAATACAATATAAACATGTTAAATGATTTTATTATATTGAAATTTAGATTAAATTAAAAAACAATAAAGTTGAATAATTTATACCAACAGGCGCTGCTGAATCTCTCTCTTATGTTGGATGTCCACGTCCTTGCAATCATCGTGGAAAGGCTCACTGACATCCCTAACATGGATTCTAACGGCACTATCAAACCAGGTGCCGTAGTTTCCAACTGCCTTCCAAGTACCTCTACGTTCGTCAAACATAGGGGTAATCTTTCCTTCCTTTGCCACTCTGGCTGCGATTTCATGACCTTTAGCCTTCCCTCGACCTCCACGACAACGTCGAGGTGCGGCATCAGGTGCGACATTTGCAGCAGCAGGACGTACTTCACCATGGTGAATCCATGTGGTGTAACTTGTATCAAAACCCCATCGATGTATGTGCGCTTTCATTGTTTCGGGTGGATGCATCTCATTATTTCTACACTTTATACACGGACAACTAATACCCTCGAGTGAATTTGCATAATTCTTTCCAACCTCAATAAAAGCACACAAACCATCTCAATACTCATTAGACAACCGGTTCCTTAAATGTATCAAACTCTTGTCCATAGGAATCTCCACTACGAAGAATTTATAAAGTTTTATCAAATTTTATGAAAATTAACACAAATTATTTTATAATAAGTATTCCACATTAGTTTATTTAATTATTTAATTATTAATATAATCTTAATTAAAATTTTTATCTAATTTTTTAATTATCACATAATCATCATTAAACAAAATTTATACAATTTTAATCTAATTATCACATATTTCAATTTCAATTCTAATTTAAAATTCACAATTCTAAATTTAAAACCACAAACTATGGCTTAGTTTGGTATTGCTGCGGATTTTAGATTAATTACTTTTAGCCGTGCTGAAGGAAGAAGCTGCTGTTACAAGAATCCGCTGAGTGTTTGGTAAATTGTAATTATAGTAGCTGTGCTGGTTCTAAAATCAGTGTAATAGCGTTTGGTAAATTTTGATGTAGAATTGCTGTGGGTATGTAAAATGACCAAAATAGACATGGTATGAAAGTTAAATATATATAATTGTTTTTAATATTTAGAAATATTTATTTAACTTTAAAAAAACATAATGCTATGATTTTACTTTTTTTAACAATAAATTTATGATAATTAATTCTTTTTTTTCATGATAATTAATTATAATTCACACAGAGATAGTAATAATAAAGTAATAATAAAGTATATTACAAAAAGAAAAAAGTATACGATTCCTAAATCATTATAAATTGTTTCGTTATACAAAAGTATACAAATTGATTACTCACTACAAGGAGTATTAGTGAGTAATCAATTTGTGAACAAAAAAGTACATTCCATGTTCAAAAAGTGACAGAGCCATCAAAAGAATTAAGCCGTGTTCATTAAACTTGTCGCAATCTGATCTCGTACTTCAACCATTTCTTGTGATAGTGAAGCTTCATCTTCTTCTACATTATCCTCCAGTTGATGCTCTTCATAAGCGAAAACATCTAGATTAGCCTCCACTTCTTGAAAATGTCGATCACGCTGATCATGCATCCTAATATAGTTATGAAGCGCCATTGTTGCAATAACTATTTTTACTTGCTTCTTAAATGAATAATTAGGCATGTCTCTCAAAATTTTCCATTTTTTCTTCCAAACACCAAAAGTGCGTTCAATGACACTTCGAAGAGAAGAATGTGCTTGGTTGAATACCTCTTTACTGCCCATTGGTCGACGACCCATTCGAAATTGTGGTAAATGGTATCGTTCTCCTTTATAAGGTCTAAGAAATCCTTTCAATTGTGGATAGCCCGCATCAACCAAATAATATTTACCTATTAAAATAAAAACACAAGAATTAGTAAAATGTAAAACATATATAATATAAAATATAGGCAATGTTTTAACCTTCAGGTGGTTTTGGAAATTTCAAATGTCGGTTACGTAGTGCTGATAAGAATATTCTTGTATCATGGGCACTACCTTCCCAACCTGCATATGCATATATAAATTTCATACTGAAATCACAAGCAGCCATCACATTTTGGGTTGGCACACGCTTTCTTCCGATAAATGGCACCTAATCTTCTGGTGGTATTGTAGCTTGAATATGCACGCCATCTATCGCACCAATACAATTCTAAAAAGAAGAATTTTTAATGTATAAATAAACATAATTTTAATAGGGAATGAAGCATATAAAAAGTATGCTTTTAGTAGGGAATGAAGCATATTAAAAGTATGATTTTACCTTAAAATGTGGCATATATCTACGATCCGTCAGTATCTCTATTGGTATGTCATTAAACTCTAGATCTGGAGGCTGTATAATATCGATGCTCATACGACATACAATTTCTAAAACATAATTAAAATATATACTCACAGTCTCACCAGAGCGTTAAAATCGCTCTTGTGCTGAACGATTCCCCGCACCCTGACCCAAAATGAATAAAAACATTCCAAAACTCATCACCATTGTCAGCCATCTTTAGCAACAACAATAAACCTGTCATTCAAATTGGTGAAATTTGTAAACTCATCACCATTGTCAGCCATCTTTAGCAACAACAATAAACCTGTCATTCAAATTGGTGAAATTTGTAAACTCATCACCATTGTCAGCCATCTTTAGCAACAACAATAAACCTGTCATTCAAATTGGTGAAATTTGTAAACTCATCACCATTGTCAGCCATCTTTAGCAACAACAATAAACTGAAAAAAAAATAGGATTGGCATGCAAAGGCCGGCACACCTCAAAGGGACCACATATTATTATGTCTTAAACATAAAGTAATAAAACCACACTGAAAAAAAATAACAATGTCTCCAACATGAATACAAGAAAAAGACCAAACTGAAAGAGAATAACAATGTCTCAACCTAAAATACAACAAGAAAACCGCACTAAAAGGAAATGAGGAATGGAAATCTAAGTGGAGGATCCTAGCCCATGTTCAAACTTAAGCCAATTGAGCTTCACCTCAGGTTCCTTAAAAGCCATAAATGCGTCTCTCTTACACTTGTCTAACAACAAGTGAACCGAAAAGAAATACAACTCGCTTCCAGTTTGTAATCCTGGTAATGAATCTAGAACTTCAACAACTTTTGCCATGCTACAGTTTCCAGTGTCAGATGGCGCAATCGATGATCCAGTACTTCTACTCTCAACTATATCGACAAGGCGATCAATTTGTTGAGACAATTTAGCAGCCCCTCCAACCTTCACATTTCCTTTTCCTTTCTTGACTTTATTTTGTCTCTCATCTCTCTCAATTGGCCTCTTATTCTTACGGGCTTGTGCCAATTCACTTCGGATTGGTTCACCTGACTCACCACTACTCTCAAGTTGTTCAGGTAGACTAGATTTATCATTTTCACCTTTATCAGACTCACATGGCACTTGTCCAGAAGATGGTGTCCAAGCATACACTCCTGTGGCCACAATATTCATGAACATCCTATTTAACTTTTCTTCTAACAGTGGTTCAATTCCCCGAGTGCGAAACCTCGCTGCGTTGGGATGAATCTGCAAGAGCATTTGAAAAAATTAAACCTGCCTAGTCCAATACTAGAATAAAGAATGACAAATCCTATAATTCTGTATACCTGCAATTTATTATGCCACCACTCCTCAGATGCATCAATAGTATTCTTCTTAATGTTCCAACCTAGACCAGTTTCTTTACCAATAAGTTCCTTCCAAAGCTTCCAATCATTCTTCAAAGCATCCCATTTATTCTTCAATTGTTGTCTTTTATATACTCGTTTGGTTGCTTCATTAAATTTCCGAATTAAATTTTCCCATCCAACTTTATCCAAATGAGTTCCAGGACGGCGTCCAGCTTCCACCTCTATAATACACAAATCACAAAACACATCCACAGTCTCGGGGTCCCATATTGCTTTACCTTGTGGTATACTACCCTCCATTTGAGAATTGATAACTGAAAGTCTAAAACAATGTGAGGCTTCATGCTTTTATTTACAAAAACAATAATAAGGGTAATACTAACCTTATTTCCAATTCAAACACTCACTCAATAGCCAAGCTAATCATAGCTTCTACTCCTAGATACTTCACCTAAAAATTGCTAATATAGAATGCTTCCTAGATACTTCACCTAAAAATTGCTAATCAAGAATAGAATGCTAATTCGATTTACAACAATTGTGCCTAATGATCACTTTCTCTTAATTATTATGAGATAATTTGATGAAAATCTTCGGATGCTTCCTAATAATTATCCTAATAATAGAGTTTTTTTTTTCATATATACCCTGTCATAAATCGACAGAAATGACAGCAAACAACAACCGGCAACAATGTACAAGTATATGAGCAATGTGAACAAACGACAGAAAGCATATGCATCAGCAATATGAGCAACAAACGATAGCAAATAACAACAAATGACATATGAGCAATGTGAACAATACACAGAAAACATATGCATCAGCAATGTGCAAGTATATGCATAAGACCCAATTTAGAAATACATTACTCAATTCAACAATCAGAGGAACTTTCAATCAATTCCCGAGCACACAGAGGAACTCAAAACCGGCAACAATGTATAAAATTTCAATTCCCGTTGATGATGATTCAACAATGTCCAAATTTATAGAAAATCAAAACCGTAAACCCATTTCCGCACAAATCAGACCCAATCTAAAAATCGGAGGAGAAATCACACTAAAACCCAATCTAAAATCAGACCCGATCGTTTTCTTTGATTGCAAAAAATCAAAACCCTAAAACCCAAAATACAGGCGGAATAAAAATCAAAACGAAATCCAAATGTTCAAACCAAAAAATTTCGCACGGTTAGAGATGCTTACCTCTTGATTTGATGATGATAGACGGGCAGTCATCGTCGGAGGAGATGGGCGATCTGCAAACGGAAAATCACGCGGAGGAGAAACCAACCGAGCTCCGACTGGCGAACGGAGAGAGACCGGCGAACGGAGAGAGAGACCAAACCTCAAATGGAGAAGAGGGGAGAGGATAGAACGCACAAGAATTTTTTTTTTGCAGGGGACGAGAGTGATTCCGGAGGAGGTGAGCGGAGGAGAGTCGGGGGAGATAATGAAAATGAAGTTTGATGTGGTAAATTTTAACTTTCATTGAGGGTAAAATTGGAAATAGAAAATTTCATTAAAACCACAAAATAAATTCCCGCATAATCTAACATTAGAATCAGCCTTAAGGCTGATTCTGATTTTAACTTCAGATTGGAAGAAAATTATTCAACAATCTGTTTTACCAAACAACTTTTTAGATTTTAGATGTGTGAAAAAGTGCTTTTTCTCTCCTAAAATCAATACCAAACCCACCCTATATCTAAAATCTAAAACAAAATTATAAACCATAACAAAAATACCAAAATAAATTAACAAAATACCAAAATATTAACTCACAAAATCCAAATCCACAAATACCGGGGGTTGGAGAACGGTAAGGCAGCAAGAAAAGAGGACGCCGGCGGCCGGAAAACGGTGAGTTAGGCCGGAAAATGGCGAGTTCGACCGGAAAAGTGGGAGGCGAGAGGGACATGAAAACTCCGTGTTTTTTGACTTTTTCTCTCCATAAATGAAAGATTTGAAGAGAGGACGATATTTTTAAGCTATTTTCAGTGTTTTTGGACGGTTTTTGGAGGTTTTGGATGGAGAAAGGAACGAAAAATGCGAGAACTTCATTGGGAAAAATGGCAAAAGGAGGTCTGCAATTTCGTTTATGCAGGTTGTTTTTTGCGACAACATTATGTCGTCGCAACAAAGATTAAATAGTCGTCACAATTAATGTGAAAACAACGGCGTTCTTCTTCACCTCATTAATATTTTTGAGAATATTCTTGAGGAATATACCCTCGTTCATTTTTTGCGACGACAATTTAACAATGTCATCGCAAATAATTTTGAGAAAACCACCATAGTTTCTGCCCTTTTTTTTTGGAAAAATTAAATCCTCAATTATTTGCGATGACACGTGTCGTCATGAAAAACAGTCGTCCTTGATAGAATTTTCTAGAACCCTTTTTTCTGACAACACGTGTTGTCGCAAATATAGTCATTTTGAAAAAAAATTTATGGAACCATTTTTTGCGACAACGTTTGCGCAAAAAATTAAGAAATATCTGGAACTTATTTGCGGAAAACTGCCAAATTTCCCGCATCTTTTTTACCACGTCACCACCAGCTGTAACCATCAATATTTACGACGATATGTCCTCGCAAATAATGTACAAACTAGCGCCAAAATTGTTGGCGACGACATGTTGTCGCTAATATGCCGTTCCATTTTAGTGACGACATGTCGTCGTAATTATATAAATTTTGTGCAATGACATATCGTCACAAATATTTAATACGACGACAAGTCATTCAAAAATTTTATTTTTTTTAAGTCGTCGCTAATACTATAATTTTAGTAATGATATATGTCGTCGTTAATAACGTCGTCGCTAATAACCCTTTTGGTTGTAGTGCGTATATAGGTATGGACGTAGGTGATAAGTAGTTCTAATTACTTTCAAGAAAGAAAAAATGTCTATATTCATCTTCATTCCAATAAGAGCTATGCGATAATTTGACTCCCAAGATCTAATATATATTTCTCAGTTACACGATACACAGGTGCGCGCAGAATGGTGGACATAAGGAAAATGACAAAAACTTTGGGACCCTCCAGGCACTAGCTAGTTTTGATCTTCAAACACGTTTAGTGTACAGGTATACTCATGAATTATGACTGCTTATCGAGGAAAAAAAAAACAATAATGGTTCAAAACTCTATTGACTATAAGCATTTTTATAAAAAGTAAATTCAACTAATTTCTACTGTGAATGTGCGGAATTGTTAAATAGTTCAAGGCATATAACTTGTCACTATCAAAAATACCATGGTGTGTGTCATGTCCACTCCATTCTTGCAAGTAAAATACATTAATTTCAAAATCACTATAAAGGGCTGGCAGCGATAATTGTTTTAGTGGGTCGCTTTTTTCGGTTTAAGCAATGCATGTATAAGAAAATAGGGTCAAATATATACACGTCGTTGTTGAGCAAAAAGATAGTCTGGTCAGTTTCAATGAGAGGTTTATTCCACAATATTTGGAGACGTGGGATGACCAGCCTGCACAAAATTTCTTTCATATTAGGAAAGGCCGGCTCCTTAATTTTTTTTGTACCTAACCCATTTTCGTTAGGCCCTCTCTCTCTCTCTCTCTCTCTCTCTCTCTCTCTCTCTAATTGTGCATATAAATATATGACTTCACAAACCCAATTCAATATGCATGCAATCTACAACATCCTTAACTTCACTCAAAACTCTTTATAGTTTCCTTTTTTTTTTTGGATAGTCATCTTATTTCCTAAAGTACACTAGAATTTTATCTCTTATATTATTATGGCTCGCTCATGCTTCATAATATTGCTTATCATCCTCATTGCTTTAGTAAGTAACAAAATGCCGTCTTCTCAAGCTAGTAGGGTTTTGAGGACTGAACATGTGAAGGACGGCACTTTAGTTGGATTGGAAAATACTGTTCCTAAAGATTACAATTCAGTTTCAGCTACACTTGCTGTTCAGCTAGGTCATGCAGTCGCAACTAACGACAAACGCTTGATTAATCTCGCCAAGACTGGTCAGGAAATTTTGAGGTCTGTCCCAAGTCCTGGAACCGGCAACTAATAGCCACAGGTTGTCTTCATACAAGTCTTCTATCTTGGGGAATCATATACGCAGTGAATTATGAAGAATATATACAGCTTGTTATATATCATCTACATATATATATATATATACACACATATAGTGATATTGTGAGAAGTGTATCTGCATATGCATATGACGCTTCTTGTTGCACCGAATAAACAAATTTGCATATGCATATACATTGTGCTAAGCCAGTAACTAGATTATCAGAGGGAAGACTTGTTAAAGAGATTGTAATATGTTTTGATCAAGATCACAAGTTGTTTGAGTATTAAAACATAAACAAATTGTGTTAAAGGAACTTCAAAAGCGCTGCAGCGGGTTTATAAACACTGCAGCATACAAACTGCACAAAACTGTGTAGTTTTGTTCGGCCAATATTTCGGCTGCAGCCGAAAGTTTGTGCTGTAGCCGAAATGTTTGCGCTATAGCGGAAAACGTCGCGCTGCAGCACCCTTTTTCAGGCCTCTCATGTCCGTTTGCGCACTGCAGTGGAAATTCTGTAGAAAAATAGTGTTTTCATGAGGTTATCATCTGAAACGTCTCGAATCATTACATCTATTGGTGATATGTTTTCATACATATCTATATACCAATTAGCAATAGATATAACTATTATAATAGGTGTACTAATCTGTGAAAAGATACATTTACATTGAAAATGTACCTTTATGTGAATGGTTGTAATGTTTAAAGATAATACATTCATTCATGAAATTACACATCTGTTTTTATTAATTCTCTAGAAAATTTACAGACTTAATTGAATGTTCTGAAACTCAATATTATTGCTAGATATTGTGTTTAAGAATTTGTTGTATCTTGGAGGTAATTTGCCATTAAAACTCATTAACAAACTTTGCGAAATGAGGGCAAATAAAACCTTAAAGAAAAGTATTCTTATATACCTTAAACTCTCTCTTATTTTCAGCATTTTTTTCACCCTCTACACTCAAATTCTCTAATACGACTCATTTAATTTCCACAATAAGGGTTCACCATATCTAATGTTTGATCAAATTTTTTTACTTCATTTTTCCACAACAAGGGTATTTTGGTCGTTTAAAAAATTTTATGGGGTGATATATAACTCAAAGGGAAGGTTCAATTTTAACGCATGCGATTTGTTAAACATAAAGGATTAATATGGCATTCCAAACATAGCATAGAACACAATATTTCAATAAAACACGGAGAAAGTTTTTGTCTTTATGCCAAAAAAAATTTAGTGCATTAATTAATAGTAAATTTGCTGCTTATGTCGGTGTAAAATTATATAATTTGATTGTTTTTTTTAGGAATAATTTCTTTTAACTTCTAAATCAATTAATTTATTATTTAATTGGTTAATCGTTTAGATATTTGCTTAAGAGATCTAAGATAATCCTGTTTAAACCTCTAAACATTGCAATACACACTTTCACAGCTTTATCACCGTCGACCCCATTAAAATGCCATTTTCGTCCTTCTCTAGCTGATCTCACGTGCAACAATTCCACCTATCTATTCAAAAAAAAAAAAAAAAAAAGAAAGAAAGAAAAAAAATTCCACATACATTTTTAACTACACATGTAATGGATGGGGTCAATTGAGAGTTGACATTGCACGATTGATACAACTTTTTATTACTTTTCAGGCGTCAACATAAAGTGATAATGAACCTAAAATCCAGAGGGCCAAAATGGACTAATTTTCTTATATAAATACTACTGAACATAAAACAACGTGAAAATCACAAGATAACCGGACTTTTATTGTACATTATTCAATATTGCGTGGAACATAATTAAATTAGGCACTTGGCTTTGCGTTGTTTATACCTCTTTCTCTCTTTCTCTATCTCTCTCTTTTAGGATTATTAGTACGGTTAATCCTTAAATTATGTATATTCTATCATTTTAGTCTCTGAACTTTAGTTTTGACAAATTACTCTTTTAACTTTTGATTTTTGACCACTTTGATCCCTACATATTAAAATTGATGGTGGGCTTTTGAAATTTAACATAGGTCACCATGTCTCCAGATGAATAATAACTAAAATTTTCACAAAAATGATTACAGTTAAATGCTAAATATTCTCTGGACTGTTATTATGAATAATTAAAAAGTAGAGAAATTTGCATTCAACATAACTACTTCTGTAGAAATTTCAGCTATTATGCGTCTGCAACGTGATTATCTCCAAGAATTTTAAAAGTCATTTGACAATTTTCGTAAATAGGGCCAAAATGGTTAAATTAAAAATTTAAAGAATAATTTATCAAAGTAAAAAAATTCAGAGACTAAAGTGACATAATTCATGCTACTAGCTAGCCACGTAGTTTTCAGTCAGAAAACTGATAATAATATAGGATGTGGGAAGAGGACACCATATATAACCTACTAGCTACCTAGTCATTATATAATATATGTGTGTAATACATGCAGAAGTAGCACTCATATCAAAGTTCATATTTCATTTTACAAAAAGTCCCACAAAAAAAATAATTATATAGACTTAATTACGTAATTAAATTTTATTATATAAAAATTAATGTATGTTTTTTTTCCCTTCACACACCTCACACGTCATATTTTTAAATTTTAAACTATTTTTATTTTGAAATCTATAATATCTTTCAATTAAGGACTATTTCAAAAAGTTGTGTGGAGGTATATTAAGTTTTCTTCACTATTTATTGTATGAGGATTGTTCTTTTGTTTTTGCTCTTTTCGCTTTGATATTTTTTCGCTGATCTTTTCCATTTTTTAAAGGCTAATCGTTTGATTTCTTTTTCATTTTTTATAAAGCTCAATTGATTGGTGTTCTTTCGGTTCGTTTTTTTTTTTTTTTTTTTTTTTTTTTTTTTTTTTTTTTTTTTTTTTTTTTTGCACTTATGCTCATATGTTGTTTCACTATTTGCATTTTCTTTTTATATTTTGTGTTGTACTTTGATCACTCAATTGCTGTGATAATTTTGTTTCATTTTTATATTAAGTTTTTTTTTTTTTTTAGTTGTTTTGCTTTCTTTTCTTTTAATTGTTTACTTTGCCATTTTCATTATTTTTTAATGTCAGTTGGTCACTGTCTTCATATTACCAAAAAGATTACACAAATGAATTTATATTACTTCTCACGTAAGAAAAAATTTCTCAAAATATGATTTTTTTAAGAGACTCACGATATGAATTATAAATTACCTTACGCTTTTCACTAAGTTCTTTTTAAATATATATATATATATATATATTCAAGAGTAGTTATGCTTTAATTTAGTGATTCGTGATGTTGGAAGGAGGAAGGAATATTTAGTTATTGTTATTAAGACTCTTGACGGGAAGTTATCGTGGAAGAGACCCAAGAATTATATTTGGTTGTGAAAGAGGTGGAACATATATTATAGAAATAATGGGTAATATTAAAATAGCAAATTAAAATGAAAGAGTATATGTGTGAAAAGAAAATTGAAGTTAAGAGTTAAAGTATAAAACTATTGTTAGCCCATCTCCTAACAGCTTAAGCTTTTGGGATGGATTGGTAAACTAACATGGTATCAGAGCGGGAGGTCCTGAGTTCAAACCCCTGTAATTGCACTCTTTATCCCTATTTAAAAATTGTCATGTGTTGGGTCTTTTATATATCTCGGGCTTAAATATTCAGGTGTTGGGCTTTCTAATTAATTTACCCACACGATTACCCATTGTCCAGCCCACACGTGAGGGGGAGTGTTAAAGTATAAAACTATTGTTAGCCCACCTCCTAACAGTTTAAGCTTTTGGGATGGATTGGTAAACTAACAAAGAATTAATAATTTTATGAAAATAGTTTCGGGTAATTTTAGAATATTAGAGGTGAGTAGAAAGAAATTTAAAAATCAACGAGTAGCAGTAGTATATAAAGTTTACAAATTGAAGCATGTAATTATAAGCAATAACGAGCTAATTATTGATTCATAAGCTTGCTTAGAAGATAGAACCTACCATATATAGCAATAATAAATTAATAAAGGTAGAAAGAAAAACGCATGCGTGCGCATGATTCTCAAACAGAAACTATATATATATATATTCCTTTAGAAAAATCGGATAAAGTCGTATATATATCGTGCAAAATTAGCCACATTACAAAGAGTTTCAATCCTCTAGAAAAATCGGATAAAGTCGTATATATATCGTGCAAAGTTAGCCACATTACAAAGAGTTTCAATCCTCTACAAGCCTATATATATATATATATAAAACTATCATTGTCGCAAAAACTAGCTGTCGACGGCAACGATCTGAGAAACTATCACAGTGATATCATCAATCTTGCCTCCTCTGCGGTTCTTCCCAGCCAGTTTTGCATTTCTAGAGAAAGGACTCTCTCTGAACCTGTCGAACGAGTTATACAAAGCCAGTTCTGCAATATAACACGCCAAGTTTTTCGGTACAATCCCTCCCTTCTTCCTTGACTCTCTCTCTAAAACTTCCTCGGCTTCACTCGCGAACACGTTATCGAAAAAACCATCAGTTCCAAGAATTATAACATCTCCTTCCATTACTTCGACCTTTATCTCGATGGCACACTCTGGTTTGTCACTGTTCTTGTTATTCCCCAGCTGGTATGGGCAATTGAAGCCCCGCTGCTGACACGGCGATCTGTATACGAGCTTGTTCTTCCTGAACAGCATGAAACCGCTGTCTCCGACGTTCGCAGCGCGTAGAACGCCGTCTTTGTGGGTGATGATGCAGGCCGTGCAAGAACCTTTGCTTTCCGTGACGGAGAATGCGTCGTGCAAAACCCTTTTTGGATCAACTCCTGCTGTAGGGACGGAGTCAGAAAATAAATACGGAGAATGCGTCGTGCAAAACCCTTTTTGGATCAACTCCTGCTGTAGGCCGTGCAAAACCCTTTCCGTGATGATGCAGGGGTGGGAAGGTACATTAAAATTCTTATCAAATTTCACATATATTTAAGTAACAATATTTTACTATATTAAAATTCTTATCAGATTTCACACATATATGAATAATGTTAGGACATCAATTTAAATGTTAATTTTTGTATAAAAACTAATGTGAATTGTCATTTTTATAATAATATGTGTTTAAAATATTACCACATCAATTAATAATAAGAAATTATATCAAAAATATGATAACTTATATGCGACATGAGTTGATATACAAAAATTAAAATTTGAGTTGGTGTACTTAGCATTACTTAAGTAATAATATTTTACATTCCTTTTCTTTTAATGTTTTGGTTTTTTTTTTTTTCCACTTAAACATATTATAAAGTGGTGAAAATATGTAACTTTACAATTTTAGAGGGGTAAAATTATAAATTTCCTTAGATTTTACGCACAAAATTTAAATGAAAAAAAAAATTTCAGGTGGGGTGTTTGCCTAACCTTCGACTTTACGTGGCTCCTTTTCTTTGGGATTTTTGTGAAGAGCGAAGAATGAGTTCATCATGAGTTCTCGGGCGTATTCACCAGCGTCAATACTGCGTTCAGCCCAGCCGCCAACGCCGTCCGCGACGCCGATTGTCTGCTCCTCCATGCAAGCGAAGTGGGCGTCCTCTCCCTCAGGCTTGCTCTTGTTTTCTTTCGGCAAATAGTATGGCGCACAAACCATCTTCAAACGATCTTTAACTCGACGTATCTTCATGTTTCCAGATAACAACTCTCGACTAAGAATTTTGACTAGTGAATATGCAAACGTTGCTTAGGTCTGATGATATATATAGGCAATCATCTTATATATTAGTACAAGTTTGACTAATTCGTGTTCGATTGGATAATACTTTATTAGTCTCGAAAACAAAACTTATTAGAAGTTGGAATCCTAACAGACTTCGATCTGCAGGAAGGGGCACAATAATATTTTTAAGATATTAATTAAAAAGACAAAAAAAAAAAAAAAATCCGTTAACAATTATATTTGAAGAAAGAAAAAGAAAATAGTTTATGTATTGAAAGTTAATAACCTTCTTCATCGACACCTCGGCCCTAAACTTCTACATTAAGAAAATTGTACCAAATCAAAGCAAAAAATAATAAAAAAAAGTACAAATTTACATTAAGAGAAATAATTGAAAATTTCAATTAAAATCTCCATTATCATTAATCAAAATTTTAAAAATTATACATATATATATATATATAAATTTGTTGGCAATTTCTTTCTTTTGAATTAAATTTATTTGCATTTTGCAATATCAGACTGCACATTAAATTAAAAGCTGATTAGCTTATCTAGTGATGTTTAGAAGGTAAGAAATTCTTCTTCACGCTGGGAACTATAGTCTGGCCAATTTTCAAAAGGGAATTTGGACTTGTATCTAGGACTACTATATATTGGCATCGAATTGCTTAATTTGTAGTTATTAAAAGTCTATAACCTGACTTAATGGTTTTCTTAATGTTATAATGATCTTATCATATGCTTTTCAGGAATTTCAATATCTTTGTTTGGTTCAAGTGCAATATCGGTGGATAAATTTTGCTCCTTCATAACCCACATTTCAAGACTCCTAAAAGTTTTTTTTTTTTTTTATCAAAATTTGATTTTTGTAACATCGACAATGTAATAGAACGTACTGGATAAAAATTGGAAAGACATAAGTTTTTGAGGAATAACATGAAAATATTAATAATATCTACACCATATCGTAAACTAAAAACGAGGTAGCAACGCTATCACTACTACAAATTGTAATGCAAAAATGTTGTGGAATGCTAGTAGTAAAAGCTATTTCAAGGAACGTGCTTTTAATGATAGGAGCTAAATTGTGTTGCTAAAAATGTTATGGAAACATGTATGCACTTTTTCGTTCATTAAAAACTCAGTCATTCATGATTTATAAGGAGCTTCAATTGAAAAAGAAACCACATATACTAGTGTTTCATTAAAAACACAAGATGAAAGCTATTAAAAGAATAAAAACCTAGCTAATCAAAGTACCAAAAGCATGTTAGCAAAATAACTGATCATTTTTTTCCCTGTGCAATTTAATAATTGATAAATTGGGGGCACATAATCAGATTATAGTGGTGTTGAATACAAAATGTTCTAAAACTCTTGTATGTAGACAGCATATTTTAATTGCACTGAAACTCGGCATAGCAATTGTCTATGATGTTGGCCTGCAGGTAGTTGTAACAAGCTTACACTGAGGCGAAAATTCCTCGTTTCCTTTGTTGCGAACTTTCATGGACGCATCTCTTTCCCACGCTGAAGTCATAACCCGCGCCTGTCGATTTTTGTTGGGGATTGCAACCGCCTAGGCTGTCTAATGTTGGGGAGACCCATCTCTGGCCATTGCTCAGAATGAGTTAACAAGAGAAGATATTGTTCCAATTCATTTCCAAATTGCTAAGATCGTAGGCCTCTTGTGCATACACGGCTAAGAACACAACAAGCGCTATTATAACACTTGAGTAGGGGTTTTCCATCTTCTCTTCACTTCTTCTTTAGTACCTTAACTTGCTCTCAACCTTTTTTGCTCCGTGATTTTTGTGATTACAAACCATTTTCAGATTCTTTTGGGAACTAGAATTACGGCTTGTTCGTTTACATTTTTTGAGTTAAGAGTGATTTGAGTTCAAATCTTGATTTCAGTTAAGATGCATTTGAATATGATTTGATTTGGGACTCTAATTTGAGTTTGTGTTTGGATGGACACATTTTGAGCAATGGTTTGAATTGAGAATCTATTTGAGTTTGTGTTTGGGTGGGTCAAAACTTGAATTTGTATTTGGATATTATTTTAATAAAAACTCAATGGTGATGGAAAATTTTAATATGGTATATGGGTGGGGTTTTATTCATCTCTTCGTTGTGAACGCATAGAAAAAAAATCAGCTCAATTGAAATTAAAACGAATAAGTTATGGCGTTAATAGAAAAAATATTGTTCATTAACTTGAGTTTGAGTTTAGAAACTTGAGTTGAAGGGGAGAACTTAAACTCATATTTTAGCCCCAAACTCAAGTTAAAACTCAAGTTCAAACTCAAATTTTACAAAAAAAAACATGAACTTGAATAAAGTTATAACTTGAGTTCAAACTTTTTTTTGAGTTAAACTCCAAACGAACAACTCAATGCAAATACCTTGATTCTAATATTAGACTTGTATATTTTGGTTCAACTATTTGCATAAATTTCCAATCAATTTGATTTATGCAAATTCAAAACAGAGTTACTTAAGGTGTGAAAGTGAATGGAAATTCATATTACTTAGTTATATGGAGTGGTAGAGAAAGGAAATTCTTTTAGATGTGGCACTGTTGAAATTTGCTTTTTTTAAAGTTTTTTTTTCCTGTGTAATAAACATATCTAGAACTCATAATTAACATAATTGCATGTGTAGATCAATGTTTAGAGGCATCTTTCTACATGTTCAGTTCTGGCGTTCGAGTGTCTATTGTCCAAGCTTTCCAATTCTTATTTTTTGCAAGTGTGTCGGATTTTGTTTTGTTTTAACTGAAAATACTATTCTCAAAACCACAAATACGCCACCCACGTGCGGTTTATTTTTGTTCTTGAACTGAATGTGTTCGTTTAAGGTTGGTCAATTGGATTTCGGTGCATTAATCTCTTAGTTTGATTGATTTCGGTTATCTTTAATTTGTACAACCCACTTTCATTAAAATAAATGGAAAGAATTAAACAAAATAAACCGATCTTTAAATGAATATGTATGTTTTTTTTTTCTTTCTATTAAAAAAAAAGACTAAGAAGAGAACACCTTTATTTCCATATACCATATATATATATATATATATATATATATATATATATAAGTAGTTCTAACCCTTCTCTTTTTATCAACACCTCGGCTCTAAATGCTTCTACAGCAGGATGTTTAATGGTGTTAGTTATATATGCCAATCATTTTAACATATGTGCCCTGATTTGTGATCACAATTAAGAGAAAATGTTTCCAATATACGTGGTATCCATATATTATACAAAATGTTTCCTCCTGGCCGACGATATGGAAGATATGCCTCACAAAAACTCTTATTATTGAAATCCTACGGAATTATTATTGTAAATTTTCTAGAAAGAAACTTTCCTCTTTTATTCGGGAATAGTAAAAAATAATACAGAATAAATAGGCTAAGGAAGAAACCTTATCTTCCTAAAAGAAATTATCCTAATTAAAGATAAACTCTAACCTTAAAAACCTTATCTCTAATGATAAACCCTTTATCCTCTGTTTTATTTAAATTTAAATACAAAACTTACATATTTTCTTAGAAGAAAAAAAAACTAATAATTCAATTCAATCATTACTTTTGTATGTATGTATGTATGACGTATGTTGATGGTGTTTTTACTGTGTATCAAATTTATAAACTTCGCTAAGATATGATCGTGGTTGAGTATGGGTCGTTCATGCAGAATTTTATTTATTTTACAAAACAAAAATGTAAATAAGGGGTCTGAAATATTAAACTTAACTAAATAAAATAAAACAAAACAAAACTTGAAATAAATATAGAAGAAATAATCAATGAAAGAAAACTGGTTAAAGGATCAATCTACACCACTAGACAATGGAATCATAATGAACAAATAATATTATTCCCAATTCCCTATCAAAACTATCAACTGTGGATAACAACAAGTTCTGTTAGCCCAATCTTTCCTTAGTTTATTGTTAAGCAAAACAAGTTCTTCGCTTAATCTATTTCCCTCAAACAACCTAGAAGAAGCTCTCTAGATTCAATCCAAAGGAAGCATTATGATAAGAAAGATAGGTTGATCTAGATAACAATCACACAAGCTCGGATTATTCAACCTAGGTTATATTCCACATGCAATCATATAAAAGCCTCCCGCAATTATTGACCATAATTCGCTACTAATGATTAGAACTTCAAGACAATTAGGGATCAAGACTCCTAATCTAGCAACAGAATATTCTCAAGTCATACTTAGCTAGCTACCCAAACAAAACAAGAAAATAATCATAAGCAATATTTATGGAAGAACATAAGCAAACTCAATAGAAAATTAGAAAATAACATCTAAATATTCAACCACAAAGCCATGTTTTGGGCTTTGAAATCACCCTCAACCAAAATAAAACCTAATCTAACATAATTGAAAAACAAAATAAAAACTAAAGAAAAGGAAGAGAATGAAAGAAAAAATTAGGATAATTCTTCAAGAATCTCTACGCAGGCGATCCTCTTCAGAGTCACAGCTTGATCTCCTCTTTTTCATCTCTTATGATGGCTGAAAATATGAGGAAAAAGCTTATTGAAATGATCTAGGAATGATACATTTATAGGCCTCCAAGTGGGGGCTCAATTGGGTAATTTTCGGGCCCTAAAAACTCCTTTCTTGATTGCCAAGTCGCACACCAACGCCGCAATTCTATTGGTAGCGCCACGGCACTCAACGGAGTTTTTTCCAAAATTCATGACAGCACCTAGTGCCGCAACATCAAGAACCAGCGTCACGGCGTTGCCCCTTTATACACATGGGCGCCATGGCGCCAACCTCTCTGGTATGTGCACGTTAGAGTGCCGCGGTGCTCGTTTTCTTGAGCTCTGGCGCTCGGTACTTCTACAACTTGTCTTTTTTAAGCTCTAAAGCTTCCTTTAGCTTTAAAAACATCTTAAAATATAAAAACACAATTAAAACACAAAATACTCAAAAAAAATAAGCAAAGAAATGTGAGGGAATTAACCGGAACATATGTGAAATTAAGCACTTATCATATGTATGAATGAAGAATCTCATATATAAAAAAAAAACAGAAAAGATTAGATATAAGCTAAGAGTTTAAGTTGATGTCTACAGTGTCAAAAACAAGGGGAAAAGAAAGGAATAGCGAGCCTTTATAATACGAGTGCACAAAAATACAAAACAAAAAATAAAAGGAGCTAAACGCAAATAAAATTAGAATTGAAAAACATAGCATCGAAATGGTGAGTTTTGAAGACACAAATTTAAATTTAACCTTTTTATTACAATATTTTTTTCACATAAATTTACTTTTTAACTCACTTAAATGAGCAAAACAAACGATGCCAGAATGTTTTATGCAGCAAATATTATATCATCATAATTCTTTGTTGAAATGTGGTCTTTTGACTTTTAATGTATATTCTTTTCAAATTTGTAAGTACAATTTTCTTTTCATTCTTTTAGTTACAACTCAAGTCAATATGTGTATCACACGTGCCTCAACCAGTTTTACTTAAAAGGCAGGAACACGTTACTCGAAGTCTAAATTGCTAGACTTGCATGGCATTTATTCTTTTATTATCTTTAGATATTTGATTCCTCCGAGCTCCTTCGATTAGCAGATGGTATACTTGTTAATAATTGAAGACCCAATTGTTTAACACTAGGCACTAAGAGAAATAGAAATAGCAAAATAAAATAAATAAATATAAAAAAGAAGAAACAATAAAGTACAGAAGATTATTTATAATTGTTTACCCTAAATACATAAGTCACGTCCATTATTTTCAGCCGTATCGAAATTGTAATTCATCGGCAAAAAGCAACCAATACCAAATTTGACATATAGTATGCAAAACAATGGTTATGCATTTATGTATGTAATGCCAAATTTTAATATTAATATTTAACTTTTGACAACAAATATAGCATAGATCAAATTCAACATTAACTATAGCATTGTATTAGAGAGCAAAGATCAAGTGTTGACATTGGTATAGAAATTCAACATTGCACAAGAAGTAATATTGCTCAAAATCTAACGAACAATATGGAAGATAAATCTAACGAATCATTGAATTGAATAAGTGAACTACATAAATAATACATATCCAATTACTTGCCAACAATATGGCCAACTATTACTGTAATATCATCCTTTTTTCCTCCGAGCTTTTGGCGGCCCAAAAATTTACACATGGTACTCGAAAAAGGAGTTTCACAATCCTCATTCAAAGACTTAAAATAAGCCATTCTTGCTATTTCCTCCGCCAACTTTTCTGGTTTCACTTCCTCCGTCTTCTCTATAATAATCTCCATCTCCCGAATAAACAAATTATCCAACAATCCATCAGTTCCAAGCACCACAATGTCTCCAACCATCACAGGAACTTTCGGTTCCGAAGCGCAATGGGGACGGTCGCTTGACCAATGGTTCCCTAACTGGTACGGACGGTTGAATCCGCGTTGCTGCGTTGGCGACCTGTACAAGAACTGCTTGTCCCGGAACACTATGAACCCGCTGTCTCCGACGTTAGCTGCGTGCAAAACGCGGCCGTTGAGGGCGACGATGCAAGCGGTCGAGGAGCCTTTTATCTTCCTTGCACCGACAAAAGCCTGGTAAAGAACTTTTTTTGGATCAATAGCTGATGATGATGATGAGGCCTTAATTTTGCGAACAGTGTCGGCGGAGTTGATCATGAGTTTTAGGGCGTACTCGCCTGCGTCAATGCCTTGTCTGACCCAGCCGCCGACCCCGTCTGCCGTGCCGATCACCTGCTCGTCGGCGCAGATGAAGTGGGCGTCCTCACCTTGAGGCTTCAGTTTCTGGTCTTTTGGTATGTAGTACGCTGCTGAAACCATCTTCAAAGGCCTCTCACTTTTCTTGAGAAGTGATTTGAAACATTGCTTTTGAGATTTTCCATCTTCAAGTTCGGCAGCTTCAGCTAATTGAAGTTTCATCATTTGAGTTTCAAGTACTGATTGAAGATCAGTCATCGTTTCTTTAATTTTAGTTTAGATTCCTGAGGAAGAATTTTGCCCTAGTTAGTTATATAGAGAAATTGACGTGAACTTGTAGTAGGATTTGGATTTTGAGTTACGTAAATGGGAAACAGCAGATTAAAATATAAAATAATTAGAGAAAATTAATGCTTTAGTCTAGAAGGAAAATTTGATTTGCACCGAAAAGAAAATAACAAAAACAAGTATATACTCTTATATGTTAAACATATTATACTTTCAACTCTTACGTACATTTATTAATAGTTTAAATTTTCTAGAAATAAATAAACCAAACTTAATATTAATGCTACGATGATGGCCATACAGCTTTATAGTAAATTAGTAATATTTAAGATTCTGCGTAAAAATCGACTAAAAAAGGTAATTTCCTTTATACTCACAAATTATCAGTCTGATAATTACTTCTCTCTACTTCAGCGGTAGTTTATCTCCAGGGATAGTAATTTCTCTTCTTTTCGAATATACTACTGATGTATTTATACGCAAAATATGTTCGAGTCCTATTTCATTTGTACTTCCTTTCAATAATTACTTACGGGATAATTAATATTAGTTTTTTTGTTTTCCATCTATATCCAGTTAGCATTCTCCAAAGAAAAAAGGATCCAATTATCTAGATTCTTCCTATATAATATACGAGCAAAATTTCTAGAACAAAGTTTTTGACAATTTATAAAATACAGAAAATTTATGCTTTTATTATTCACAATAGTTTTGGAAAAAAGAAAAGACTAAATACCTAACCACTTCTGATGACAATAACTTTTAAATAACATCTAGCAAACAATAAATATATTAAATAGCACTGTAATGCAAAACTAATACTTAATTTTGTGCCCTCCTATTTTTCACTAATAGAAGATGGGTTCCACGTATCCAAATATGCATATATAACATTCATATTGAATTTTGGTTCAAATTAATTTTAAAAAAATAACGTTGAAAAAGAAATGTAAGAGCAAAATCAAGAAATTAGTTAATGTAACATGTTCATAAATGATTCTTCCATTTCATCTAATTAGTAAAAAAAAACAAGGACACATTTGACAAAGTATTAAGTTAAATTTCTTTTTTCTTTTAGGGGAAAATGTCATTTTATTAATCACACATATCTTATTGAGTACAATACCACTAATAAAAGATGGAACCAAATCATACCAAAACTTATTAACAGGACTAGTAAAATCACTAGAACGGCGTTGATTGCATCACACTCAATTACTACCCAATCCGAGAAGCCAAAATTCACAAGGCTAACTTCACACCTTGTCCTATGGTTAGGCATTCTATGATGTGAGGAGTGAAGCGACCGGGAGTCTGTATTGGGATGTTTGATATGAGGATTTCGTGCTATAGTTTGAATAGTGTTTTCTCTCACAAAAAACATACGTAAATTGAGAATGGTTCTGAATTTATGAACCAAACGTCCACTAAAGTTCCTTCTGGAGCTCGCCAAGTAGATCTAGGAACTGATGGAGTAGAATTGCAGGCTCCATCCAGCTTTTGGCAAGACTTTTAATCCCCAAAAACCCGGCCATCACGTTCTATGACTTCCCATGAAGAGGAGAATTTGCCCTTTAAAAGCAGACATGATCACTAGCGTACCAAATACTCCAGCAAATTAAGCATGCAAAACAATTCAAAATATTATTTGTTATCCACTTGAGACATGAATAGACACAGGGCATCAAAAAGGCCATCTGGGAAATTCCTAACTACTTCCCACAACGACCTAATTAACACTCCACACTTCACGAGCAGCCACACAATTAAGCCAAAGAGAATTAGTATAACCCCTTTCTCTTGCGTCATTATCTAATAGAAAACAGGGCTTCGTTTAGTAGGAGACTTCAAATCAAAGTGATTGTAGTTTTAATTTTAGAATCAGAACCATAATTCATGATTTTTTGTCCAAATCATAATTCTGAAACTAGAACTAGAATCAGGGGTTTGAACCACCCAAAATCAAGGGAGTGGTTTTAAAATCAGGATTGATTCCTGATTTAAAACGTTATATCAGGATTCAAATCTTGAATCAGAACCATCCAAACTAAACACTGATTCTTGGTGAGTCAAATCAGAACCACTTTTTACTTTTTTGTAAACAAATACTAATTTAAACTAGAATCGTGATTCCGGGTTCTATAACTCTTATACCAAACGTGCTCTTATTTTCTTTTTCTCCACTTTCCTTCGACTGCTTCCTCGCATCTTGAACACAAGATAGGACAAGAAATATCTCAAGATTTTCACAGCCAAAGCACCATGAAAAGCACGCCACATGTGAATTTTGACCTTCCTAGGAATGTTGCAAGCCCATAGCTTGCGCCGCCACGCCACTGCAATGCTCGGACCCGAGATCTTCCCACAACTAGAGCGTCACATTTCCACCTTGTAACCCGAACGGACTGAGTATAAACTTTTATTATCAAAATGCCACATTAAAACATCATTGCCATCCCGATTCTGAGAGGCAAACTGAGGATTAATTCTCTATCAATCTCCCGTAAATAATTATTAAGAGCCACCTGTGACCACTTTCCATCAACAATGAGATTCGCAACTGTCAAGTTCATAATCTCAACTGTTGGTGTAGTGATATTCTTGAAAAAGTAAGGCCTAGATAACCATAGATGCTTATTGAAACAGTTGTATGGTGTACTCTACTTTAATATATAACATTGGTAATTCCCTTTAAAAACAGTTTTATGATACTTACCCTTTGTTTTTACAAATAAAATGTTTAAAAAAAAAATCACCTCTTAATATGCACATGGTTTAGCACAGTAAGCTCTTCAAAATGAAGAAGTAATCTGGATTCAAGACATTCCTCCTCCTATTGTATATGTAGTTTCTTCATATTTCTCTTCTTAATAACGGACATCTAGTCTTCCTGAACTTGGTATAATAGTTTGTATGTTGGTTTGGATGAATTATGAAATTTTCTTGTTCGTTTTGCTCATTCGAGTTAAAAATTGAGTTAAAAGGTGAATTTACGTGAGAAAAAACATTATAGTAAAAAAAAATTGAATTTAAATTTTTGTGAGAGAAAATACTGTAGTAAAAACTTGAATTATGATTCAAACTAACGAAAGGAAGGACACCTATTAATCACTTTGGATATCAATTTTCTTTAAAGTTTTTCATTTTCTATGTTTTTCGTATAAAGAGATAGGTTTGTATGACAACCTTCCTTCACTATCCTCAGTTAAACATAGCCAGTGGATTATACAATTCCAACGTCTTTGTTAAGGTGTCAGCCTTTTTTCAATTGATTGAAATTTTTTAATTTTGCAAATTAGTCATTCTTTCTTACCTTTTAATATTGATTATTACTTATGTTTCTAGTCCTTTATTTCTAATTCTCTAATTTTTCAGGTACGGATTGCTGTCTTTAACAACTTTTTGACTTTGATCTCAATTACGTCTTATTTCTTCATTCAGGCCGTTTGATAAATTATGTGTTGTTTTTCAACATCACATGATTTATTCTTACTTATTCCTTAGATAGAAAATAATATTAATAAATGTATCTAGTTTTAGATACTTTCTGTCTTCTCAAAAAAAAAAAAAAAAAATCTCCCACCACCAAAATATTCATGTGTGTAATTTTTACAAGAATCTTATGTATTAAAATGGTTGCATTCCTATAAAAATCTTGAGAAAATTGATGACCTCATCCTTTGAATGCATTGTTTTAAGATTTTTATTCTTTACTCTTGATTAATACCCTTTTTAATTTTTAACTAAAGGGTCTTAATCAAGTATAAAGGGTAAAAATCCAACACTCATGCATTTTAAAGGGTATTTGTCACTTTTCCATTAATATTTTCTATTTTCATTTGCAAAGGGGAAAGGAGATAAATACCCAATGCATGAGTCTGAAATTTTACCCCTCACTCTAGATTAATATCTTTTTTAGTTAAATAACTATATTATTCAAAAGGGTATTAATCAAGAGTAAAGGGTAAAAATTTAGAGCCATGTACTTTAAGGTAAATTCAACAATTTTCTCATTTACACCTCAAAAGTGCATGAATCATGATTTTTATCTTTTACTCTTTATTCATAATTTTTTTAGTTAAATAATTACACTAAAAAAAGGTATTTATCAAAAATAAAGAATAAAGCCAAATTCTCCATTTTTTCCTTCAAAATCCTTCCAAGAATAATAAAGCCCAATAAAACCCAAAACTGGAATCTTACATGATAATATAGGCAGAAATGGAAAAGGACAACATAAACAAAAAAAGAAAAAAAAAGACCTAACAATATGTCATAAATGAAAATATTTTTCCTTTTTATTATGTTTCAAGTTGTTTGTCCATTTCTTTTTCCTGGTTTAGTGTTCTAGGAGGTTGCCACTGGTAACTTGGCAGAATACAATAAGTGAAAGCCCGACGAGTTGTTGGAATTTATTAGACAAGCATAATTTGGTATCTTTTCTTTTAAAATGGTTGGAATGCTATTAAATTTTGAGAGAAAAAGAGAAATAGACCAAGACTTGAGATGAATTAAAATTAATAGGCTAATAGTTTACCTAAGTTAATTAATAGGCCAAATTACTGTTTACGTCCATAACTTGTCTAGTTATGAACCATAACTTGACAAGTTATTGTCCATAATTCACGGTTTTTGTCCATAATTTGTCTAGCTATGAACCATAACTTGACTAGTTTGTCCATAATTTATCTGGTTATGAACCATAACTTGACAAGTTATGACCTATTAATTTCTATAACTAAAAGTTGGCCTATATACTTTCTTAAGCTATTCATATTGGCCTATTTTCTACTATTTCCGTTAAATTTTTTGAGGTTAATTAAGACCCAATCTAAGAGCATATGTTTAGTAAAATGGTTCAGAGTCTGATTTAAATAGTCAGCTACAACATTTTTTTTTATAAAAATTTAAATTTTAATTCAAATAATCTAATTTGACCCTATGAACTAAACATGCACTGAGTAGTTAAAAAATGGCCAGTTTGAAGTTCATCCCGAATGAAGGCACGCCTCTTATCATCCTTTCACTGAATATTATTGTGAGCGCCATTTCTCCCATAAACTAAGAAACTTTCTAGTAGGATTTGAACTGGTATCCTATTAATTATATATAGATTGACCAGTTTTTAATGGCTTGGTGGCTATTCTCAAATATAAAAATTTGGTGACGTGGTGTTATAAGAATTTAATTTTATTAATTGCACTCATAAAGTTTTTTAGTTAAATATTTAATTTATTACAACTGTCGAATAAATATTTTACGGTTAAAACAACGATGTCCACCGATAAATATCATTGTATGTTAAATCTGCATTCATATTTTAATATGTTGAGATTTAGACATTGAATCCCACTATCAGAGTTTTAGAAAAAGACGTTCAAAAGCATCGATAGTCGGCTGCTAGCTAGACTCCTTGCATGAGAAGGTTTCCTTACGAATTAATACTCCAATCGAACTCATTTCCCAGATCTCATAATCTTGAGGCGTGGCTGAACACACCTGGTGTACTAGATTATTTTGAAATATATATATATATATATATATAGTGCCCACTACTGCTTTCCCATTTTTCTCTCTTGATTGATAGTATATACACATACCACTTGGCATCGCAAAGTGGTATGAAAATAAAATGAAAAGGATACTTGCAAACAAATATGTGACACACCTTCTTTATATGATATCGATATAAATCTAACCCCTGCCACACGGCGAACCATATAGCTAGCCCCATCTTCTCTATTGTCTTTTGAAGAAAAAAGTGGGCAAAGACCAATTCACATTATTTTCAGAAAAACACGTTTTCCCTCTGAAAAAAGATAAATAAAAAAATGTGTAGTGATAAGAAATGGACCACTTTTTCAGATAAAAAATAAAATAAAAATGGACCACTTTTATGATGCAACTACAAGCCACGTACCGAATGAAATGAGAAAAATAAACAAAGCTACAAATAATTAACGTCCGACGTAATGAAATTGTTTGTGCTTGGACTAAAGTTTTCTTGATGTAATCCACAAAGTTAAACAAGCTACTTGTATGATGTGCACGAGTCAGCATGAACAAGCAACGATTGGTTAGGGTTTCAAAGTTTTTATTTTTTATTTTTTTTTCTTTAGTAAAAAAAGGGATCAACAGTGTCCTAACGCCTTAATGAAATGTTCACTTTACAATTCACTAAGACCACAAGTGGTCACGGAAAGGAACATGATCTAGACTGTAAAAGTTTGGGTTTCAAAGTTGCACCATTAGAGCTTCTTTCGTGAAATGTTAAATTAGCGTGTCAACGCTAAATTTTAACATTTGAGTCGGAAAATCACTCTCCAATGCAATATTAGTTTTGTGCTAAATTTACCATATCATATACTTAATGGCACACCTAGTTTAACATGTGCCAAATTTAGTATTTTATTGCTTTCGATTGATATGTTTATCATTGCAATTATTTTAAAATTAAAAGTTGAACGTAAATTTAACATTTAAAACGAATTAGAGTACAAATAAATATAATATACCAAACATTTATTATCACACTCTTAATGTCAAATGTATTATGGCATTAATATTTATATTGAAGATGGCCTTATATATATCTCCCCTATCTTATTAGAGTACTATATATAAGTATCATCTTTCTGTCTATACTATAATCTATAATATAACTTGCACCAACATTGCAGATTTGTTCCACAATTTATGTACCAATATGGGCAAATTTAATGCGACAACTGCCGAAGCTTTTGTCATTTTTTTTTTCTTTTTTGTTTTCACTTAAATAAAGAGACCGACGTAGCAAATAAAATCTAATAAAGTAGTTGGGGAACACACCGGATGTGGCAGACCTTGCTCTTTCCG
>NW_010356634.1:0-891 GCF_000414095.1 Morus notabilis | reverse complement strand
GTACCGGGACTCTCTTCAATCGAACGGCTGATGGGCCCCGTGACGACACCAAAATTTATCGCCCTTCCCATGGCGGTTGTAGAGCGCAATGCGAGCTTCGATCTAAAGGCTGTTGGGCCTCGTTTCGACACCAAAAGTTGTCGCCATTCCAGTGGCAATTGTAGAGTGCGAAGAGAGCTTTGATATGATGGATGATGGGCCCCGCTACGACACCAAAAGATGTCACCTTTCCCGTGCCAGTTGTAGATCGCGAAGTGAGCTTCGATCTAACGGCTGATGGGCCCCGTTTTGACACCAACAGTTGTCGCCGTTCCCGTGGCAGTTGTAGAGTGCGAAGAGAGCTTTGATCTAATGGCTGATGGGCCCCATTACGACCCCAAAAGTTGTCACCGTTCCCATGGCAGCAGTAGAGCGCGAAGCGAGCTTCGTTCTAACGGCTGATGGGCCCCATTTCTACACCAAAAGTTGTCACCGTTCCTGTGGCGGTTGTAGGGCGCGAAGAGAGCTCAATGTAACAGATGATGAGCCCCGTTCCGACACCAAAAGTTTTCACCGTAAACGTGGCAGTTGTCGATCACGAAGAGAGCTTCGATCTAACGGCTGATGGGCCCCGTTACGACACCAAAAGTTGTTGCCATTCCCGTGGCTGTTGTAGAGTGCAAAGAGAGCTTCGATCTAACGGGTGATGCTGTTATGACACCAAAAGTTGTCCCTATTCCAGTGCCAGTTGTAGAGCGCGAAGAGAGCTTCGATCTAACGGATGATGGGCCCTGTTACGACTACGAAAGTTGTCATCGTTGTAGATCGCGAAGAGAGCTTTGATCTAACGACTTATGGGCCCTGTTACGACACCAAAAGTTGTCATCATTCCCGTGGCGGTTGTAAAGTGCG
>NW_010356633.1:34103-41641 GCF_000414095.1 Morus notabilis | reverse complement strand
TGAGCCCTGAACCCTGAACCCTGCACCCTGAACCTTGAACCGTGAACCGCGCCCCAAACCCCGAATCCTGAATCATGAATACCGAACCCTAAACCCCAAACACTGAACACTGAACACCGAACACCGAACACTAAACCCCGAACCCTGAGCCCCGAGCCCCAAGCCCTGAGCCCTGCGCCCTTAACCTGAACCCTAAACCCCAAACCCCAAACCCCAAACCCCAAACCCAAAACCCAAAACCCAAAACCCTAAACCCCAAACCCCAAACCCAAACCCTGAACCCTGAACCCTGAACCCCAAACCCTAAACCCAAACCCTGAACCCTAAGCCCTAAACCCCATACCCTAAACTCCAAACCCCAAACCCCGAACCCTAGACGCTAAACCCTAGACCCTAAATCCTAGACCCTAAATACTACACGCTAAACCCTAGACCCTAAACCCTAAACCCTAAACCCTAAACCCCAAACCCCAAACCCCAAATCCTAAACCCTAAACCCTACACCCCAAACCCCAAACCCTAAACCCTAAACCCTAAACCCTAAACCCCAAACACCAAACCCTGAACCCCGAACCCCGGTCCCCGTACCTCGAACCCAGAACCCTGAACCCCGAACCCTAAACCCTAAACCCTAAACCTTAAGCCCTAAACGCCCTAAACCCCTTCCTGAGCCCTGAACCCTGAACCCTGAACCCCAAACCCCTAACCGCAAACCCCAAACCCCAAACCCCAAATCCCAACCCTAAACCTCGAACCCTAAACCCCAGTCCCTAAACCCCATAACCTAAACCCCAGACCCTAAACCCTAGACCATAAACCCTAGACCCTAAACCCTAATGCCGAAACCCCAAACCCCAACCCTAAACCCTAAACCCTAAACCTTAAACCCTAAACCCTAAACCCCAAACCCAAAACCCCGAACCCCGAACCCTGAACCTGGACACGGACCCCGAACCCCGAACCCTGAACCCCGAACACCGAACACCGAACCCCGAACAACGAACCCCAAACCCTGAGCCCCGAGCCTCGAGCCCTGAGCCCTGAACCCTAAACCCTGAACCCTGAACCCTGAACCCTGAACCCTGAACCCTGAACCCTGAACCCTGAACCCTGAACCCTGAACCCTGAACCCTGAACCCTGAACCCTGAACCCTGAACCCTGAACCCTAAAGCCCTGAGCTCTGAGCCCTGAGCCCTGAGCCCTGAGTCCTGAACCCTAAACCCTAACCCCTAAACACTAAACCCTAAACCCCAAACTACAAACCCCAAACCCCAAACCCTGAACCCTAAACCCTAAACCATAGACCCTAAATCCTAGACTCTAAATACTACACGCCAAACCCTAGACCCTAAACCCTAAACCCCAAACCCCAAACCCCAAACCCAAAACCCAAAACCCTAAACCCTAAACCCCAAACCCCAAACCCCAAACCCCAAACCCAAACCCTGAACCCTAAACCCCAAACCCCAAATGCCAAACCCTAAATCCCGAACCCCGAACCCCGATCCCCGAACCTCGAACCCAGAACCCTCAACCCCGAACCCTAAACCCTAAACCTTAAGCCCTAAACCCCTTAACCCCCAAACCCCCAACCCTGAACCCTGAACCCTGAACCCTGAACCCTAAACCCTGAACCATGAACCTTAAGCCCTGAACCTTGAACCCTGAACCCTAAACCGTCAACTGTGAACCCCAAACAGTGAACCATGAACCCCGAACCCCGAACGCCGAACCCTGAACCCCAAACCCTGAACCCTGAACCCTAAACCCTGAACCCTGAACCCTACACCCTAAACCTTGAACCCTGAACCCTGAACGATGAGCCCTGAGCCCTGAGCCCTAAGCCCTGAACCCTGAACCGTGAACCGTGAACCCTGAACCCTGAACCCTGAACCCGAAATGCTGAACCTTGAACCCTGAACCCTGAACCGTGAACCGTGAACCCCGAACCCCGAACCCCGAACCCAGAACCCCAAACCCCGAACCCCGAACACCGAACACCGAACCCCGAGCCCTGAACCCTGAACCACAGCACTGCGCCCTGAACCCTGAACCCTAAACCCTAAACCCCAAACCCTAAACCCCAAACCCCAAACCCTAATCCCCAAACACTAAACTCCAAACCCCAAACCCTAAACCCTAAACCCCAAACCCTAAACTCTAAACCTTAAACCCTAAACCAAAAACCCTAAACCCCAAACCCCAATCCCCAAACCCCAAACCCTAAACCCTAAACCCGAAACCCTAAACCCTGAACCCCGAACCCCGAACCCTGAACCCTAAACGTTAAACCACATAAACCCCCTAAACCCCAAACCCTGAACCCAGAACCCTGAACCCTAAACCCTGAGCCCTGAACCCTGAACCCTAAACCCTGAACCGTGAATCGTGAACCATGAACTGTGAACCGTGAACCCTGAACCCTGAACGCCGAACACCGAACCATAAACCCTGAACCCTGAACCCAAAACCCCAAACCCCAAACCCTAAACCGTAAACCTTCAACCCTAAACCCTGAACCCTAAACCCTGAGCTCTTAGCACTAAACCCTGAGCCCTGAGCCCAGAACCTAAACCCTGAACCCTTAACCGTAAACCGTGAAGTTGGAACCCTGAACCCCGAATCCTGAACCCCGAACCCTGAACCCCAAACCCCGAACCCCACAGCCTGAACCCCGAGCCCTGACCCCTGAACCCTTAACCCTGAACCCCAAACCCAAAACCCAAAACCCCAAACCCCAAACCCCAAACCCTAAACCCCAGACTCTAATCCCAGACCCTAAACCCCAGACCATAAACCCCAAACCCCAAACCCAGAACCCTGTCTGAACCCTAAACCCTCCTGAGTGCTGAACCCTAAACCCTCCTGAGTGCTGAACCCTAAACCCTCCTGAGTGCTGAACCCTAAACCCTCCTGAGTGCTGAACCCTAAACCCTCCTGAGTGCTGAACCCTAAACCCTCCTGAGTGCTGAACCCTAAACCCTCCTGAGTGCTGAACCCTAAACCCTCCTGAGTGCTGAACCCTAAACCCTCCTGAGTGCTGAACCCTAAACCCTCCTGAGTGCTGAACCCTAAACCCTCCTGAGTGCTGAACCCTAAACCCTCCTGAGTGCTGAACCCTAAACCCTCCTGAGTGCTGAACCCTAAACCCTCCTGAGTGCTGAACCCTAAACCCTCCTGAGTGCTGAACCCTAAACCCTCCTGAGTGCTGAACCCTAAACCCTCCTGAGTGCTGAACCCTAAACCCTCCTGAGTGCTGAACCCTAAACCCTCCTGAGTGCTGAACCCTAAACCCTCCTGAGTGCTGAACCCTAAACCCTCCTGAGTGCTGAACCCTAAACCCTCCTGAGTGCTGAACCCTAAACCCTCCTGAGTGCTGAACCCTAAACCCTCCTGAGTGCTGAACCCTAAACCCTCCTGAGTGCTGAACCCTAAACCCTCCTGAGTGCTGAACCCTAAACCCTCCTGAGTGCTGAACCCTAAACCCTCCTGAGTGCTGAACCCTAAACCCTCCTGAGTGCTGAACCCTAAACCCTCCTGAGTGCTGAACCCTAAACCCTCCTGAGTGCTGAACCCTAAACCCTCCTGAGTGCTGAACCCTAAACCCTCCTGAGTGCTGAACCCTAAACCCTCCTGAGTGCTGAACCCTAAACCCTCCTGAGTGCTGAACCCTAAACCCTCCTGAGTGCTGAACCCTAAACCCTCCTGAGTGCTGAACCCTAAACCCTCCTGAGTGCTGAACCCTAAACCCTCCTGAGTGCTGAACCCTAAACCCTCCTGAGTGCTGAACCCTAAACCCTCCTGAGTGCTGAACCCTAAACCCTCCTGAGTGCTGAACCCTAAACCCTCCTGAGTGCTGAACCCTAAACCCTCCTGAGTGCTGAACCCTAAACCCTCCTGAGTGCTGAACCCTAAACCCTCCTGAGTGCTGAACCCTAAACCCTCCTGAGTGCTGAACCCTAAACCCTCCTGAGTGCTGAACCCTAAACCCTCCTGAGTGCTGAACCCTAAACCCTCCTGAGTGCTGAACCCTAAACCCTCCTGAGTGCTGAACCCTAAACCCTCCTGAGTGCTGAACCCTAAACCCTCCTGAGTGCTGAACCCTAAACCCTCCTGAGTGCTGAACCCTAAACCCTCCTGAGTGCTGAACCCTAAACCCTCCTGAGTGCTGAACCCTAAACCCTCCTGAGTGCTGAACCCTAAACCCTCCTGAGTGCTGAA
Organism: Morus notabilis; assembly: GCF_000414095.1. Classification (NCBI taxonomy): domain Eukaryota; kingdom Viridiplantae; phylum Streptophyta; class Magnoliopsida; order Rosales; family Moraceae; genus Morus; species Morus notabilis. The sequence goes on along the minus strand of NW_010356633.1, from coordinate 37,419 downwards.
CCCTAAACCCTCCTGAGTGCTGAACCCTAAACCCTCCTGAGTGCTGAACCCTAAACCCTCCTGAGTGCTGAACCCTAAACCCTCCTGAGTGCTGAACCCTAAACCCTCCTGAGTGCTGAACCCTAAACCCTCCTGAGTGCTGAACCCTAAACCCTCCTGAGTGCTGAACCCTAAACCCTCCTGAGTGCTGAACCCTAAACCCTCCTGAGTGCTGAACCCTAAACCCTCCTGAGTGCTGAACCCTAAACCCTCCTGAGTGCTGAACCCTAAACCCTCCTGAGTGCTGAACCCTAAACCCTCCTGAGTGCTGAACCCTAAACCCTCCTGAGTGCTGAACCCTAAACCCTCCTGAGTGCTGAACCCTAAACCCTCCTGAGTGCTGAACCCTAAACCCTCCTGAGTGCTGAACCCTAAACCCTCCTGAGTGCTGAACCCTAAACCCTCCTGAGTGCTGAACCCTAAACCCTCCTGAGTGCTGAACCCTAAACCCTCCTGAGTGCTGAACCCTAAACCCTCCTGAGTGCTGAACCCTAAACCCTCCTGAGTGCTGAACCCTAAACCCTCCTGAGTGCTGAACCCTAAACCCTCCTGAGTGCTGAACCCTAAACCCTCCTGAGTGCTGAACCCTAAACCCTCCTGAGTGCTGAACCCTAAACCCTCCTGAGTGCTGAACCCTAAACCCTCCTGAGTGCTGAACCCTAAACCCTCCTGAGTGCTGAACCCTAAACCCTCCTGAGTGCTGAACCCTAAACCCTCCTGAGTGCTGAACCCTAAACCCTCCTGAGTGCTGAACCCTAAACCCTCCTGAGTGCTGAACCCTAAACCCTCCTGAGTGCTGAACCCTAAACCCTCCTGAGTGCTGAACCCTAAACCCTCCTGAGTGCTGAACCCTAAACCCTCCTGAGTGCTGAACCCTAAACCCTCCTGAGTGCTGAACCCTAAACCCTCCTGAGTGCTGAACCCTAAACCCTCCTGAGTGCTGAACCCTAAACCCTCCTGAGTGCTGAACCCTAAACCCTCCTGAGTGCTGAACCCTAAACCCTCCTGAGTGCTGAACCCTAAACCCTCCTGAGTGCTGAACCCTAAACCCTCCTGAGTGCTGAACCCTAAACCCTCCTGAGTGCTGAACCCTAAACCCTCCTGAGTGCTGAACCCTAAACCCTCCTGAGTGCTGAACCCTAAACCCTCCTGAGTGCTGAACCCTAAACCCTCCTGAGTGCTGAACCCTAAACCCTCCTGAGTGCTGAACCCTAAACCCTCCTGAGTGCTGAACCCTAAACCCTCCTGAGTGCTGAACCCTAAACCCTCCTGAGTGCTGAACCCTAAACCCTCCTGAGTGCTGAACCCTAAACCCTCCTGAGTGCTGAACCCTAAACCCTCCTGAGTGCTGAACCCTAAACCCTCCTGAGTGCTGAACCCTAAACCCTCCTGAGTGCTGAACCCTAAACCCAGAACCCTGTGCCCGAAACTGTAAACCCCAAACCCCCTACACCCTAGATACTACTCGCTAAACCCTAGACCCTAAACCCTAAATCCCAATCCCTAAACCCCGAACCCCAAACCCCATTTCCAGAACCCCGAACCCCAAACACCGAACCCCAAACAACGAACCCCGAACACCGAGCCCCGAGCCTTGAGCCCTGAGCCCTGAGCCCCGAGCCTTGAACCCTAAGCATAAACCCTAAACCCCAAACTCGAAACCCTAAACCCTAAACCCCAAACTCGAAACCCTAAACCCTAAACCCCAAACTCGAAACCCTAAACCCTAAACCCCAAACTCGAAACCCTAAACCCTAAACCCCAAACTCGAAACCCTAAACCCTAAACCCCAAACTCGAAACCCTAAACCCTAAACCCCAAACTCGAAACCCTAAACCCTAAACCCCAAACTCGAAACCCTAAACCCTAAACCCCAAACTCGAAACCCTAAACCCTAAACCCCAAACTCGAAACCCTAAACCCTAAACCCCAAACTCGAAACCCTAAACCCTAAACCCCCAACCGTAAACCCCTAAACCCCAAACCCCAAACCCCAAACCCTAAACCCTAAACCCTAAACCCCCAACCGTAAACCCTAAACCATAAACCCCAAGCCCCAAACCCAGAACCCTAAACTGTGAACCCCGAACCCTAAATCCCAAACCCCGAACCCCGAACCCTCAACCCCGAACCCTAAACCCTGAACCCTGAACCTTGAACCCTGAACCCTGAACCCTGAACCCTGAACAATGAACCGTGAACCGTGAACCCCGAACCGTGAACCGTTAACCGTGAACCATGGACTCTGAACCCCGAACGCCGAACCTTGAACCCCGAACCCTGGACCCTAAAGCCTGAAGCCTGATCCTTGATCCCTGAACCCTGAACCGTCAACCGTGAACCCCGAACCCCGAACCCTGAACCCTGAACCCGAACCCCGAGCACCGAGCCCCGAGCCCTGAGCCCGGAGCCCTGAGCCCGGAGCCTTGAGCCAGGAACCCTGAACCCTAAACCCCAAATCCTAAACCCTAAACCCAGAACCCAAACCCAAAACCCGTAACCCGAAACCCGAAACCCTAAACCCTGAACCCCAAACCCAAATCCCTAACCCCAAAACCCTAAACCGTAAACCCTAAACCCCAAACCCCAAACCCCAATCCCCAAACCCCAAACCCTAAACCCAAAACCCGGAACCCTGAACCGAACCCTAAACCCCAAATCCTAAACCCTAAACCCAGAACCCAAACCCAAAACCCGTAACCCGAAACCCGAAACCCTAAACCCTGAACCCCAAACCCAAATCCCTAACCCCAAAACCCTAAACCGTAAACCCTAAACCCCAAACCCCAAACCCCAATCCCCAAACCCCAAACCCTAAACCCAAAACCCGGAACCCTGAACCTCGAACCGTGAGCCCTGAACCCTGAACCGCGAACCCCGAACCCCAAACCACAAACCCTAAACCCTTTAAACCCCCAAGCCTGAACCCAGAACGCTGAACCCTAAACCCAGAACCCTGTGCCCGGAACCATGACCCTCCCCTGAACCCTGAACCACGAACCCTGAACCCTGAACTGTGAACCATGAACCCCGAACGCCGAACGCCGAACCCTGAACCCCGACAACGAAACCCCGAACGCCGAACCCTGAACCCTGAACCCTGAACGTTGACCCCCAAACCCCAAACCCTAAACCCTGAACCCTAAGCCCTGAACCCTAAGACCTGAACCCTGAACCCTGAACCGTGAACCCGAAACCCTTAACCCCAAACCCCAAACCCCGAACCCCAAACCCTGAACCCCGAACCCTGAACCCCGAACCCTGAACCCTGAACCCT
>NW_010356633.1:30608-33359 GCF_000414095.1 Morus notabilis | reverse complement strand
ACCGTCAACTGTGAACCCCGAACCCCGAACCCTGAACCCTGAACCCTGAGCCTTGAGCCCGGAGCCCTGAGCCCTAAACGCTGAACCCTAAACCCGAAACCTGAAACCCGAAACCCGAAACCCGAAACCCCAAACCTGAAACCTGAAACCCGAAACCCAAACCCCAAACCCCAAAGCCTAAACCCCAAACCCTAAACCATGACCCCTAAACCCTAAACCGTAAACCCTTAACCCCAAACCACAAACCCTAAACCCTAAACCCCAAACCCCAAACCCAGAACCCTGAACCCCGAACCCCGAACCCCAAATCCCAAACCCCGAACCCTAAACCGTAAACCCTAAACCCTAAACTCCCTAAACCCATTAACCCCCTATTCCTGAACCCTGAACCCTAAACCCTGAACCCTGAACCCTGAACAATGACCCGTGAACCGTGAACCCCGAACCGTGAACCGTGAACCATGAACTCTGAACCCCGAACGCTGAAGCCTGAACCCCGAACCCTAAACCCTAAACCCGGAAGCCTGAACCTTGATCCCTGAACCCTGAATCGTCAGCCGTGAACCCTAAACCCCGAACCCTGAACCCTGAACCCCGTACCCCGAACACCGAGCCCCGAGCCCTAAGCGTTGAGCCCTGAACCCTAAGCCCTGAGCCCTGAACCCAAAACCCCAAACCCTAAACCCTAAACACCAAACCCCAAACCCGAAACCCGAAACCCGAAACCCGAAACCCCAAACCCAAAACCCCAAACCCTAAACCCTAAACCCTAAACCCTGAACCCTAACCCCAAACCCTAAGCCCTAACCCCTAAACCCTAAACCGTAAACCGTAAACCCCAAACCGCAAACCCCCAACCCCAAACCCTAAACCCTGAATCCTGAACCCTGAACCCTGAACTGTAAACCGTAAACCCCAAACCGCAAACCCCCAACCCCAAACCCTAAACCCTGAATCCTGAACCCTGAACCCTGAACTGTAAACCGTAAACCCCAAACCGCAAACCCCCAACCCCAAACCCTAAACCCTGAATCCTGAACCCTGAACCCTGAACTGTAAACCGTAAACCCCAAACCGCAAACCCCCAACCCCAAACCCTAAACCCTGAATCCTGAACCCTGAACCCTGAACTGTAAACCGTAAACCCCAAACCGCAAACCCCCAACCCCAAACCCTAAACCCTGAATCCTGAACCCTGAACCCTGAACTGTAAACCGTAAACCCCAAACCGCAAACCCCCAACCCCAAACCCTAAACCCTGAATCCTGAACCCTGAACCCTGAACTGTAAACCGTAAACCCCAAACCGCAAACCCCCAACCCCAAACCCTAAACCCTGAATCCTGAACCCTGAACCCTGAACTGTAAACCGTAAACCCCAAACCGCAAACCCCCAACCCCAAACCCTAAACCCTGAATCCTGAACCCTGAACCCTGAACTGTAAACCGTAAACCCCAAACCGCAAACCCCCAACCCCAAACCCTAAACCCTGAATCCTGAACCCTGAACCCTGAACTGTAAACCGTAAACCCCAAACCGCAAACCCCCAACCCCAAACCCTAAACCCTGAATCCTGAACCCTGAACCCTGAACTGTAAACCGTAAACCCCAAACCGCAAACCCCCAACCCCAAACCCTAAACCCTGAATCCTGAACCCTGAACCCTGAACTGTAAACCGTAAACCCCAAACCGCAAACCCCCAACCCCAAACCCTAAACCCTGAATCCTGAACCCTGAACCCTGAACTGTAAACCGTAAACCCCAAACCGCAAACCCCCAACCCCAAACCCTAAACCCTGAATCCTGAACCCTGAACCCTGAACTGTAAACCGTAAACCCCAAACCGCAAACCCCCAACCCCAAACCCTAAACCCTGAATCCTGAACCCTGAACCCTGAACTGTAAACCGTAAACCCCAAACCGCAAACCCCCAACCCCAAACCCTAAACCCTGAATCCTGAACCCTGAACCCTGAACTGTAAACCGTAAACCCCAAACCGCAAACCCCCAACCCCAAACCCTAAACCCTGAATCCTGAACCCTGAACCCTGAACTGTAAACCGTAAACCCCAAACCGCAAACCCCCAACCCCAAACCCTAAACCCTGAATCCTGAACCCTGAACCCTGAACTGTAAACCGTAAACCCCAAACCGCAAACCCCCAACCCCAAACCCTAAACCCTGAATCCTGAACCCTGAACCCTGAACTGTAAACCGTAAACCCCAAACCGCAAACCCCCAACCCCAAACCCTAAACCCTGAATCCTGAACCCTGAACCCTGAACTGTAAACCGTAAACCCCAAACCGCAAACCCCCAACCCCAAACCCTAAACCCTGAATCCTGAACCCTGAACCCTGAACTGTAAACCGTAAACCCCAAACCCCAAACCCCAAACCGTAAACCCTAAACCCTAAACCCTAAAATGAACCCCGAACCCTGAACCTTGAGCCCCAAGCCCTGAACCCTAAACCCTGAACCCTGAACCATGAACCTTGAACCCTGAAACCTGAACCCTGAGCCCTTAGCCTTGAACCATGGGCCCTTAGTCCTGAGCCCTGAACCCAGAACCGTGAATGCGGAACCATGAACCCTGAACCCTGAACCCTGAACCCTGAACCTTGAACCCTGAACCCTGAACCCTGAACTGTTAACCCCGAACCCTGAACCCAGAACTCTGAACCCCGAACCCTGAACACCGAACACTGAACCCCGAGCCCTGAGCCCTGAGCCCTGAGCCCTGAGCCCTGA
>NW_010356633.1:22525-29697 GCF_000414095.1 Morus notabilis | reverse complement strand
CTAAACCCCATAACCTAAACCCCAGTCCCTAACCCTAGACCATAAACCCTAGACCTTAAACCCTAAAGCCGAAACCACAAACCCTAAACCCTAAACCCTAAATCCCAATCCCTAAACCCCGAACCCTAAACACCGTTTCCAGAACCCCGAACACCGAACACCGAACCCCAAACAATGAACCCCGAACACCGATCCTCGAGCCTTGAGCCTTGAGCCCTGAGCCCTGAACCCTGAACCCTGAACCATGAACCCTGAACCGTAAACCCCAAACCGCAAACCCCAAACCCCAAACCCTAAACCCTAAACCCTGAACCCTGAACACTAAACCCTGAACCCTGAGCCCCGAGACCTGAGCCCTGAGCCATGAGCCCTGAGCCCCGAGCCTTGAACCCTAAACCATAAACCCTAAACCCCAAACTCCAAACTCCAAACCCCAAACCCCAAACGCTAAACCCTAAACCCTAAACCCTACACCCTAGACCCTAAATCCTACACCCTAGATACTACTCGCTAAACCCTAGACCCTAAACCCGAAACCCTAAACCCCAAACCCCAAACCACAAACCCTAAACCCTAAACCCTAAACCCTAAACCCCTAACCGCAAACCCTAAACCCTAAACCCCAAGCCCCAAACCCAGAACCCTGAACCGCGAACCCCGAACCCCGAACCCTAAACCCTGAACCCCCCGAGCCCTGAGCCCTGAACCCTGAACCGTCTAAACCCTACACCCTAGACCCTAAATCCGAAACCCTAAACCCCAAGCCCCAAACCCAGAACCCTGAACCGCGAACCCCGAACCCCGAACCCTAAACCCTGAACCCCCCGAGCCCTGAGCCCTGAACCCTGAACCCTGAGCCCTGAACCTTGAACCCTGAACCCTAACCCCTGAATCCTGAACCCTGAACAATGAACCGTGAATCTTGAACCCCGAACCGTGAACCGTTAACCGTGAACCATGGACTATGAACCCCGAACGCCGAAGCCTGAACCCTGAACCCTGGACCCTGAAGCCTGAAGCCTGAACCTTGATCCCTGAACCCTGAACCGTCAAACGTGAACCCCAAACCCCGAACCCTGAACCTGAACCCAAACCCCGAACACCGAGCCCCGAGCCCTGAGCCCAGAGCCCTGAGCCCACAGCCTTGAGCCAAGAACCCTGAACCCTAAACCCCAAATCCTAAACCCTAAACCCAGAACCCAAACCCAAAACCCGTAACCCGAAACCCGAAACCCTAAACCCTGAACCCGAAACCCTAAACCCTAACCCCTAAACCCTAAACCGTAAACCGTAAACCCCAAACCCCAAACCCCAATCCCCAAACCCCAAACCCTAAACCCAAAACCCTGAACCCTGAACCGTGAACCCTGAACCCTAAACCCAGAACCCCGAACCCCAAACCCCAAACCCTAAACCCTTTAAACCCCCAAGCCTGAACCCAGAATGCTGAACCCTAAACCCAGAACCCTGTGCCCGGAACCATGACCCTCCCCTGAACCCTGAACCACGAACCCTGAACCCTGAACTGTGAACCATGAACCCCGAACGCCGAACCCTTAACCCCGACAATGAAACCCCGAACGTCGAACCCTGAACCCTGAACGTTGACCCCCAAACCCCAAACCCTAAACCCCAAATCCTGAACCCCGAGACCTGAACCCTGAGACCTGAACCCTGAACCCTGAACCGTGAACTCCAAACCCTTAACCCCAAACCCCAAACCCTAAACCCCAAACCCTGAACCCCGAACCCTGAACCCTGAACCCCGAACCCTGAACCCTGAACCCTGAACCCTGAACCGTGAATCCTGAACCGTGAGTCGTGAACCCTGAACCCTGAGCCCTGAACCCTGAACCCCGAACCCCGAACCCCGAACCCCGAACACCAAACACCGAACACCAAACACCAAACCCCGAACCCCGAGCCCCGAGCCCTGAACCCTGAACCGTGAACCCTGAACCCTGAATCCTGATCCGTGAATCGTGAACCGTAAACTTCAAACCCCAAACCCTAAACCCTAAACCCAAAACCCTAAACCCTGAACGCTTAACCCTGAACCCTGGGCCGAAAGTCCTGAATCCTGAGCCCTGAGGCCTGAGACCTGAGCCCTGAGCCCTGAGCCCAGAACCCTGATCCGTGAACCCTGAACCCTAAACCCCAATCCCCAAACCCCAAACCCCAGACCCTAAACCCCATAACCTAAACCCTAGACCCTAAACCCTAGACCATAAACCCTAGACCCTAAAGCCGAAACCATAAACCTCAAACCCCAAACCCTAAAACCCAAACCCTAAACCCTAAACCCCAAACCCTACACCCTAAACCCCAAACCCTAAGCCCTAAACACCGAACCCCGAACCCTGAACCGTAAACCCCGAACCCCGAACCCCAAACCCTGTATCCAGAACCCCGAACACTGAACCCCAAACAACGAACCCCGAACCCCGAGCCCCGAGCGTTGAGCCCTGAGCCCTGAGCCCTGAACCCTGAACCCTAAACCCTGAACAATGAACCGTGAACCGTGAACCCTGAACCGTCAATCATGAACCCTAAACCCTGAACCCTGAACCCTGAAGGTTGAAACTTGATCCCTGAACCCTGAACCGTCAACTGTGAACCCCGAACCACGAACCCTGAACCCTGAACCCTGAACCCCGAACACCAAGACCCGAGCCCCGAGCCCTGAGCCCTGAGCCTTGAGCCCTGAGCCCTGAGCCCTAAACCCTGAACCCTAAACCCCAAACCCTAAACCCTAAACCCCAAAACCCAAACCCCAAACCCGAAACCCGAAACCCAAAACCCAAAGCCCAAACCCTAAAGCCTAAAGCCTAAACCCTAAACCCCAAACCCTAAACCATAACCCCTAAACCCTAAACCGTAAACCCTAAACCCCAAACCCAGAACCTAGAACCCTGAACCCCGAACCCCGAACCCCAAATCGCAAACCCCGAACCCTCAACCCCGAACCCTAAACCGTAAACCCTAAACCCTAAACTCCCTAAACCCATTAACACCCTATCCCTGAAACATGAACCCTAAACCCTGAACCCTGAACCCTGAACAATAAACCGTGAACCGTGAACCCCGAACCGTGAACTATGAACCCTGAACCGTGAACCATGAACTATGAACCCCGAACGCCGAAGCCTGAACCCCGAACCCTAAACCCTAAACGCTGAAGCCTGAACCTTGATCCCTGAACCCTGAATCGTCAACCGTGAACCCTGAACCCCGAACCCTGAACCCTGAACCCCGAACCCCGAACGCTGAGCCCCGAGCCCTAAGCCTTGAGCCCTGAGCCCTGAACCCTGAACCCTAAACCCCAAACCCTAAACCCTAAACCCCAAACCCCAAACCTGAAACCGGAAACCCCAAACCCGAAACCCGAAACCCGAAACCCGAAACCCTAAACCCTAAACCCTAAACCCTGAACCCCAAACCCTAACCCCTAAACCCTAAACCGTAAACCCTAAACCCTAAACCCCAAACCCTAAACCCTAAACCCCAAACCCCAAACCCCAATCCCTGAACCCCGAACCCCGAACCTCGAAACCTGAACCCTGAACCTCGAACCCTGAACCCCGAACCCTGAACCCTGAACCCCGAACCCCAAAACACGAACCCGAACAACGAAACCCGAAACCCGAAACCCCTTAAACCCCCAACCCTGAACCCTAAACCCAGAACCCTGTGCCCTGAACCGTGACCCTGGACCCTAAACCCTGAACCCTGAACCCTGAACCGTGAACCCTGAACCGTGAACCCTGAACCGTGAACCCTGAACCGTGAACCCTGAACCGTGAACCCTGAACCGTGAACCCTGAACCGTGAACCCTGAACCGTGAACCCTGAACCGTGAACCCTGAACCGTGAACCCTGAACCGTGAACCCTGAACCGTGAACCCTGAACCGTGAACCCTGAACCGTGAACCCTGAACCGTGAACCCTGAACCGTGAACCCTGAACCGTGAACCCTGAACCGTGAACCCTGAACCGTGAACCCTGAACCGTGAACCCTGAACCGTGAACCCTGAACCGTGAACCCTGAACCGTGAACCCTGAACCGTGAACCCTGAACCGTGAACCCTGAACCGTGAACCCTGAACCGTGAACCCTGAACCGTGAACCCTGAACCCTGAACCCTAAACCCCAAACCCTAAACCCTAAACCCTAAACCCTAAACCGTAAACCCTAAACCACAAACTCCAAACCTGAAACCCGAAACCCTAAACCCCTCACCCTAAACCCTAAACCCCAAACCCCGAACCCTGAACCCCGAACCCTGAACCCCCCAAACCCTGAACCCCGAACCCAGACCCTGACGCTGAACCCCGAACCTCGAATCCAGAACCCCAATCCCCGAAAACCAAACCCCGAACACCGAACCCCGAACCCTGAGGCCCGAGCCCTGAGCCCTGAGCCCTGAACCCTGAACCCTGAACCCGGAACCCTGAACCCTGAACCCTTAACCGTGAACACTGAACCGTGAACCGTAAACCCCAAACCGCAAACCCCAAACCCCAAACCCTAAACCCTGCACCCTGAACCGTGAACCATGACCCTGAACCCTGAACCCTGAGCCCTGAGCCCTGATCTCTGAGCCCTGAGCCCTGAGCCCAGAACCCTGAGCCCTGAACCTTAACCCGTAAACACTAAACCCTAAACCCCAAACCCTAAACCCTAAACCCTAAACCCTAGACCCTAGACCCTAAATCCTAGACCCTAAATACTACACGCTAAACCCTAGACGCTAAACCCCCAAACCCCAAACCCTAAACCCTAAACCCTAACCCCAAACCCCAAACCCTAAACCCTAAACCCCAAACCCCAAACCCGGAACCCTGAACCCCGAACCCCAAATCCTGAACCCCGAACCCTCAACTCCGAACCCTAAACCCTAAACTCCCTAAACCCCTTAACCCCCTAACCCTGAACCCTGAACCCTAAACCCTGAACAATGAACCGTGAACCGTGTACCCCGAACCATGAACCGTAAACCCTGAACCGTGAACCATGAACTCTGAACCCCGACCGTCGAACCCCGAACCCTGAACCCTGAACCCTGAAGCCTGAACCTTGATCCCTGAACCCTGAACCGTCAACCGTGAACCCCGAACCCCGAACCCTGAACCCCGAACCCCGAACACCGAACCCCTAGCCGCGAGCCCTGAGCCCTGAGCACTGAACCCTGAACCCTGAACCCTGAATCCTGAACCGTGAATCGTTAACCGTAAACTCCAAACCCCAAACCCCAAACCCTAAACCCTAAACCCAGAACCCAAACCCTGAACACTTAGCCCTGAACCCTGAACCCTGGGCCGAGAGCCTGAACCCTGAGCCTTGAGGCCTAAGACCTGAGCCCTGAGCCCTGAGCCCTGAACCCTGAACCGTGAACCCTGAACGCTAAACCCCAAACCCTAAACCCCGAACCCCGAACCCCGAACCCCGAACCCCGAACCCCGAACCCCGAACCCCGAACCCCGAACCCCGAACCCCGAACCCCGAACCCCGAACCCCGAACCCCGAACCCCGAACCCCGAACCCCGAACCCCGAACCCCGAACCCCGAACCCCGAACCCCGAACCCCGAACCCCGAACCCCGAACCCCGAACCCCGAACCCTGAACCCTAAACCCCAAATCCTAAACCCTAAACCCAAACCCTAAACCCCGAACCCCGAACCCTGAAACCCAAGCCCTAAACCCTGAACCCCAAACCCCGTATCCAGAACCCCGAACCCCGAACACCGAACCCCAAACAATGAACCCCGAACCCCGAGCCCCGAGCCTTGAGCCCTGAGCCCTGAACCCTGAACCCTGAACCCTGAACAATGAACCGCGAACCGTAAACCGTGAACCCTGAACTGTGAACCATGAACTCTAAACCCCGAACACCGAACCCTGAACCCCGAACCCTGAACCTTGAACCCTGAAGGCTGAACGTTGATCCCTGAACCCTGAACCGTCAACTGTGAACCCCGAACCCCGAACCCTGAACCCCGAACCCCGAACACCGAACCCCGAGGCCCGAGCCCTGAGCCCTGAGCCCTGAACCCTGAACCCAAAACCCCAAACCCTAAACCCTAAACCCCAAACCTAAAACCCGAAACCCGAAACCTGAAACCCCAACCCCAAACCCCAAACCCCAAAGCCTAAAGCCTAAAGCCTAAAGCCTAAACCCCAAAGCCTAAACCCTAAACCCCAAACCCCAAACCCCAAACCCAGAAAACTGAACCCCGAAGCTCGACCCCAAATCCCAAACCCTGAACCCTCAACCCTGAACCCTAAACCCTAAATTCTAAACTCCCTAAACCCCTTAACCCCCTAACCCGGAACCCTAAACCCAGAACCCTAAACCCTGAACCCTAAACCCTGAGCCCTGAACCTTGAACCTTGAACCTTGAACCCTGAACAATGAACCGTGAACCATGAACCCCGAACCGTGAACCGTGAACCCTGAACCGTGAACCATGAACTCTGAACCCTGAACGCCGAACCCTGAACCCCGAACCCTGAACCCTGAACCCTGAAGCCTGAAGCTTGATCCCTGAACCCTGAACCGTCAACCGTTAACCCCGAACCCCGAACCCGGAACCCTGAACCCCGAACCCCGAACACCGAGCCCCGAGCCCTGAGCCCTAAGCCCTGAGCCCTGAGCCTTAAACCCTGATTCCTAAACCCAAAACCCTAAACCCTAAACTCGAAACCTGAAACCCGAAACCCAAAACCCCAAACCCTAAACCCCAAACCCCAAACCCTAAACCCTAAACCCTGACTCCTGAACCCTAAACCCTAACCCATAAACCCTAAACCGTCCCAAACCCCAATCCCCAAACCCCAAACCCTCAACCCAAAACCCTGAACCCCGAACCTCGAACCCTGAAGCCCGAACCCTGAACCCTGAACCCCGAAACCCGAACCCCGAACCCCAAACCCTCAACCCAAAACCCTGAACCCCGAACCTCGAACCCTGAAGCCCGAACCCTGAACCCTGAACCCCGAAACCCGAACCCCGAACCCCAAACCCCAAACCCCAAACCCTAAACCCCTTAAACCCCCAACCCTGAACCCAGAATGCTGAACCCTAAACCCAGAACCCTGTACCCTGAATCGTGACCCCGGGGCCGTACTGGGGCCACCTCGGGTCCGTAACGGGGCCGCCCCGAGGCCGTAC
>NW_010356633.1:8554-10763 GCF_000414095.1 Morus notabilis | reverse complement strand
GAATGGCACGGGAACGGTGAAAACTTTTGGTGTCGTAACGAGGCCAACAATACGTCAGATCAAAGCTCTCTTCACCCTCTACAACCGCCACGAAACCGTGACAATTTTTTATGTCGTAACGGGCCCCATTAGCCATTAGATTGAAGCTCTCTTCGTAATCTACAATGGCCAAAGGAATGCTCAAAACTTTTGTTGTGTAACGGCACCCATCAACCGATAGATGTAATCACTGTTTGCGCGCTACAACTGCCACGGGAATGGTGACATCTTTTGGTGTCATAACGGGGCCCATCATCCGTCATATCGAAGCTCTCTTCGTGCTCTACAACTGCCACGGGAACGGGGACAACCTTTGGTGTCGTAATGGGGCCGGCCCATCAGATGTTATATCGAAGCTTTCTTCGCGCCCTACCACCGCCACTGGAATGGCGACAATGTTTGGTGTTGAAATGAGGCCCATCAGCCGTTAGATCGAAGCTCTCTTCGCACTCTACAACCACCCCGGGAAGGGTGACAAATTTTGGTGTCGTATCGGGGCTCATCAGCCGTTAGATAGAAGAAACTCTCTTTATGATCTACGAATGGCACGGGAACGATGACAACTTTTGGTGTCGTAATGGGGCCCATCAGCCGTTAGATCGAACCTCTCTTCGTGATCTACAATTGCCACGTTTTTGGCAAAAAATTTTGGTGTCCTAACGGGGCCCATCAGGCGTTAGATCGAAGCTCTCTTCGCGCCCTACAACTGCCATGGGAACGGTGACAACTTTTGGTATTGAAATGGAGCCCATTAGCTGTTTGATCGAAGCTCTCCTCGTGATCTACAACTGCCACGGGAACGGCAAAACTTTTAGTGTCGTAACGGTGCCCATCAGCTGTTAGATCAAAGCTCCGTTCACGCCGTACAACCACCACGGGAACAGCAACAACAGTTGGCGTCGTAACGAGGCCTATCAGTCGTTAGATTGAAGCTCTCTTCACGATCAACAAATGGCACGGGAACGGTGACAAATTTTGGTGTCGTAATGGGACAAACTTTCGCCTTTACCGTGGCAGTTGTAGATCATGAAGAGAGCTTTGATCAACAGTTGATGGGCCCCTTTGCAATACCAAAAGTTTTCACTGAAAACGTGGCAGTTGTAGATCATGAAGAGAGCTTTGATCAACAGTTGATGGGCCCCTTTGCAATACCAAAAGTTTTCACTGAAAACGTGGCAGTTGTAGATCGAGAAGAGCGGGTCAATCTAACGGCTGATGGGCCCCCTTCCGACCCCAAAAGTTATCGTCGTTCCCGTACCATTCGTAGATCGCAAAGAGTGCTTCTTGGATCTAATGGTTGATGGGCCCCGTTACGACACCAACATTTGTCGCCCTTCTCGGGACAGTTGTAGAGAGCGAAGAGAGCTTCGATCTAACGGCTCATGGGCCCCGTTTTGACACCATATGTTGTCACCATTCTTGTGGCGGTGGTAGAGCCCGAAGAGAGCTTCGATATAACCTCTGATGGGCCGGGCCTGTTACGACACCAAAAGTTGTTGCTTTATTCATCGCGGTTGTAGAGGGTGAAGAGAGCTTTGATCTGACAGATTATGGGACCCATTATGACATAAAAAGTTGTCGCCATTCCCGTGCTAGTTGTAGATCACGAAGGGAGCTTCGGTCTAACGGCTGATGGCCCCGTTACGACACCAAAATTTGTCGCCCTTCCCGGGGCGGTTGTAGAGTGCGAAGAGAGCTTCGATCTAATGGCTGATGGGCCTCGTTTCAACACCAAACGTTGTCACCATTCCAGTAGCGGTGGTAGGGTGCGAAGAGAGCTTCGATATAACGTCTGCTGGGCCGGCCCCGTTACGACACCAAAGGTTGTCCCCGTTCCCATATAACGGATGAGGTGCCCCGTTATGACACCAAAAGATGTCGCCGTTCCCGTGGCGGTTGTAGAGCGCAAACATAGAATAGATCTATCGGTTGATGGGCACCGTTACACAACAAAAGTTTTGAGCATTCCTTTGGCCATTGTAGATTACGAAGAGAGCTTCGATCTAATGGCTAATGGGGCCCATTACAACACAAAAAATTATCACGGTTTTGTGGCAGTTGTAGAGGGCGAAGAGAGCTTTGATCTGACCAATTGTGGGCCTCATTACGATACCAAAAGTTTTCACCGTTCCTGTGCCATTCGTAGATCGCGATGAGAGCTTCGATCTAA
>NW_010356633.1:6121-6631 GCF_000414095.1 Morus notabilis | reverse complement strand
TGGTGTCGTAATGGGGCCCATCAACCATTAGATCGATGCTCTCTTCGCGATCTACGACTGCCACGGGAACGGCGAAAAGTTTTGGTGTCATAACAGGGCTTTGGTGTCATAACAGGGCTCATAATCCGTCAGATCGAGGCTCTCTTCGCTCTCTACAACTGCCACGGGAACGGTGACAACTTTTGGTGTCGTAACGTGGCCCATTAGCCGAACCTCTCTTCACGATCTACAGCTGCCACGTTTTCGGCGAAAACGTTTGGTGTCCTAACGGGGCCCACCGGGCGTTAGATCGAAACTCTCTTCGGCCCTACAACCGCCACGGGAACACTTTTGGTGTTGAAATGGGGCCCATCAGCGGTTTGATTGAAGCTCTCTTCGTGATCTACAACTGCCACGGGAACGGCGAAACTTTTGGTGTCGTAACGGGGCCCATCAGCCGTTAGATCGACTCTCTCATCGCGATCTACGAATGGCACGGGAACGGTGAAAACGTTTGGTGTCGTAACGAGG
>NW_010356633.1:4164-6056 GCF_000414095.1 Morus notabilis | reverse complement strand
GCAATCTACAATGGCCAAAGGAATGCTCAAAACTTTTGTTGTGTAACGGCGCCCATCAACCTATAGATCTAATCTCTGTTTGCGCTCTACAACCGCCACAGGAACGGCGACATCTTTTGGTGTCGTAACGGGGCCCATCATCCGTCATATCAAAACTCTCTTCATGCTCTACAACTACCACGAGAACGGGGACAACCATTGGTGTCGTAACGGGGCAGGCCCATCAGACGTTATATCGAAGCTTTCTTCGCGCCCTACCACCACTTCTGGAATGGCGACAACGTTTGGTGTTGAAACAAGGCCCATCAACCGTTAGATCGAAGCTCTCTTCGCACTCTACAACCACCCCGGGAAGGGCGACAAATTTTGGTGTCGTAACGGGGCCCATCAGCCGTTAGATAGAAGAAGCTCTCTTCGCGATCTACGTATGACACAGGAACGATGACAACTTTTGGTGTCGTAATGGGGCCCATCAGCCGATAGATCGAACCTCTCTTCGCGATCTACAACTGCCACGTTTTTGGCTAAAACTTTTGGTGTCCTAAGAGGGCCCATCGGGCATTAGATCGAAGCTATCTTCGCGCCCTACATCCACCACGGGAATGGCGACAACTTTTGGTATTGAAATGTGGCCCATCAGCTGTTTGATCGAAGCTCTCTTCGTGATCTACAACTACCACGGGAAGGGCAAAACTTTTGGTGTCGTAACGAGGCCCATCAGCCGTTAGTTCAAAGCTCCGTTCACGCCGTACAACCACCACGGGAACGGCAACAACTGTTGGCATCATAACGGGGCCCATCAGTCGTTAGATTGAAGCTCTCTTCATGATCAACGAATGGCACGGGAACGGTGAGAAATTTTGGTGTCGTAATGGGACAAAGTTTCACCGTTCCCGTGGCAGTTGTAGATTACGAAGAGAGCTTCGATCAAATAGCTGATGGGCCCCATTTCAATACCAATAGTTTTCACCGAAAACGTGGCAGTTGTAGATCGCGAAGAGTGGTTCAATCTAACGGCTGATGGGCCCCATTACGACACCAAAAGTTGTCATCGTTCCCGTGCCATTCGTAGATCACGAAGAGTGCTTCTTCGATCTAATGGTTGATGGGCCCCGTTACGACACCAACATTTGTCGCCCTTCCCGGGGCGGTTGTAGAGCGCGAAGAGAGCTTCGATCTAACGGCTCATGGGCCCCATTTCGACACCATATGTTGTCGCCATTCTAGTGGCGGTGGTAGAGTGCGATGAGAGCTTCGCTATAACCTCTGATGGGCTGGCCCTGTTACGACACCAAAAGATGTCACTTTATTCGTGACGGTTGTAGAGGGCGAAGAGAGGTTTGATCTGATGGATTATGGGACCCATTATGACATAAAAAGTTCTCACCATTCCCACACCAGTTGTAGATCGCGAAGGGAGCTTTGATCTAACGGCTGATGGGCCCCGTTTCGACACCATACATTGTTGCCATTCTAGTGGCGGTGGTAGAGCGCGAAGAGAGCTTCGATATAACCTCTGATTGGCCGGCCCTGTTACAACACCAAAAGTTGTCACTTTATTCATGGTGGTTATAGAGGGTGAAGAGAGCTTTGATCTAAAGGATTATGGGACCCATTACGACATAAAAAGTTGTCGCCGTTCCCGTGCCAGTTGTAGATCGCGAAGGGAGCTTTGTTCTAACGGTTGATGGGCCCCATTACGACACCAAAATTTGTCGCCCTTCCCGGGGCGGTTGTAGAGTGCGAAGAGAGCTTCGATCTAACGGTTGATGGGCCTCGTCTCAACACCAAACGTTGTCGCCATTCCAGTGGCGGTGGTAGGGCGCGAAGAGAGCTTCGAGATAACATCTGATAGGCCGGCCCCGTTACGACACCAAAGGTTGTCCCCGTTC
>NW_010356633.1:1206-3173 GCF_000414095.1 Morus notabilis | reverse complement strand
TACCGGGTCTGCCCCGGGGCCGTAACGGGGCCCATCAGCCGTTAGATCGAAGCTCTCATCGCGATCTACGAATGGCACGGGAACGGTGAAAACTTTTGGTGTCGTAAAGAGGCCCATAATCTGTCAGATAAAAGCTCTCTTCGCCCTCTACAATCGTCACGAAAACCGCGACAAATTTTTGTGTCCTAACGGGCCCCATTAGCCGTTAGATTGAAGCTCTCTTCGGAATCTACAATGGCCAAAGGAACGCTGAAAACTTTTGGTGTGTAACGGTGCCCATCAATCGATAGATCTAATCTCTGTTCACGCTCTACAACCGCCATGGGAATGGCGACATCTTTTGGTGTCATAACGGGACCTATCATCCGTCATATCGAAGCTCTCTTCGAGCTCTACAACTACCACAGGAACGGGGACAACCTTTGGTGTCGTAATGGGGCCGGCCCTTCAGACGTTATATCGAAGCTCTCTTCACGCCCTACCACCGCCACTGGAATGGTGACAATGTTTGGTGTAGAAATGAGGCCCATCAGCCGTTATATCAAAGCTCTCTTCGCTCTCTACAACCACCCTGGGAATTGTAACAAATTTTGGTGTCGTAACGGTGCCAATCAGCCATTAGATCGAAGCTCTCTTCTTGATCTACAACTGCCACGGGAACGGTGACAACTTTTTATGTCGAAACGGGTCCTATAATCCGTCAGATCAAAGCTCACTTCCCCCTCTACAACCACCACGAATTTAGCGACAACTTTTTGTGTCGTAACGGGGCCGGCCCATCAGAGGTTATATCGAAGCTCTCTTCGGGCTCTACCACCGCCACTAGAATGGCGACAACGTTTGGTGTCAAAACGGGGCCCATCAGCCGTTAGATCGAAGCTCTCTTTGCGCTCTACAACCGCCCCGGGTAGGGCGACAAATGTTGGTGTCGTAACGAGGCCCATCAACCGTTACATTAAAGAAGCTCTCTTCATGATCTACGAATGGTACGGGAACGATGACAACTTTTGGCGTCGTAATGGGGCCATTCTGCCATTAGATCGATGCTCTCTTCGCGATCTACGAAGGCCACGGGAACGGCAAAAAGTTTTGGTGTCGTAACGGGGCTCATAATCCGTCCGATCGAGGCTCTCTTCGCACTCTACAACTACCACAGGAACGGCGACAACTTTTGGTGTCGTAACGGGGCCCATAATCCGTCCGATCGAGGCTCTCTTCGCACTCTACAACTACCACAGGAACGGCGACAACTTTTGGTGTCGTAACGGGGCCCATAATCCGTCCGATCGAGGCTCTCTTCGCACTCTACAACTACCACAGGAACGGCGACAACTTTTGGTGTCGTAACGGGGCCCATCAGCCGTTAGATCGAAGCTCTCATCACGATCTACGAATGGCACGGGAACGGTGAAAACCTTTGGTGTCGTAAAGAGGCCCATAATCCGTGAGATCAAAGCTCTCTTCGCCCTCTACAACTGTCACGAAAACCGTGACAAATTTTTGTGTCGTAACATGCCCCATTAGCAGTTAGATTGAAGCTCTCTTCGCAATCTACAATGGCCAAAGGAACGCTCAAAACTTTTGTTGTGTAACGGCGCCCATCAACTGATAGATCTAATCTCTGTTTGCGCTCTATAACCGCCACGGGAACGGTGACAACTTTTGGTGTCGTAACGGGGCCCATCATCTGTCATATCGAAGCTCTCTTCGTGCTCTACAACTACCACGGGAACGGGGACAACCTTTGGTGTCGTAACGGGGCTGGCCCATCAGACGTTATATCGAAGCTTTCTTCACGCCCTACCACCATCACTGGAATGGCGACAATGTTTGGTGTTGAAACAAGGCCTATCAGCCATTAGATCGAAGCTCTCTTCGCACTCTACAACCACCCCGGGAAGGGCGACAAATTTTGCTGTCGTAACGGGGCCCATCAGCCGTTAGATAGAAGAAGCTCTCTTCGCGAT
>NW_010356633.1:0-213 GCF_000414095.1 Morus notabilis | reverse complement strand
ATATGACGGATGATGGGCCCCGTTACGACACCAAAAGATGTCGTCGTTCCCGTGGCGGTTGTAGAGCACAAACAGAGAATAGATCTATAGGTTGATGGGTGTCGTTACATAACAAAAGTTTTGAGCGTTCCTTTGGCCATAGTAGATTGCGAATTGAGCTTCGGTCTAACAGCTAATGGGGCCCATTACAACACAAAAAATTGTCACGGTTTC
>NW_010356632.1:4897-5786 GCF_000414095.1 Morus notabilis | reverse complement strand
AGATGGAAGCATCTGGATTACCCATTGTTCAATGGCATTGATCCGGATGACTGTTGTTTAGGATGAACCAGTTTTTTTTGATCAACAGGTTCACAGAGAGGGAGAAATTAACGACAGCTAGAATTGCATTGGAGGGAGATGCGTTGTCATGGTTTCAGTGGCAGAACCAACGACGGCCTTTCATTACTTGGACTGATTTCAAAGTGGCTCTCCTGCAGCAGTTTCGTTCTTCATAAGAAGGAAATCTATGTGAACGATTCCTAGCGCTCAGGCAAATGGGAACAGTGGCTGAATATCACCGAAATTTTGAGGTTTCAGCTGCTCCTTTATAGGATATTCTGGAGGAAATCCTGGAAGGCATTTTTGTGAATGGTTTGAAGTCTGATATTCGGGCTGAACTGCGACTACTCCGGCCACTCCGGCCAGAGGGGCTCTCTGAAATCATGGACGTGGCACAGTGAATTAAAGAAAAGAACCTGTTGCTGAGAAGAGAGAATGGGGGAACGCGGGGTTGGCATTCCCAAGTAGCGGGGTTCACACCCAACCCGTCAACGGGAACCACATTGAACCAGTTTCCAGGCAGGAGCAATAGTGTTGAGAGACCGAAAAAAGACTTTCCACTCCGGAGAAGAGGAATAGGAGACTGTGTTTTCGATGTGATGAGAAGTTCACGGTGGGACATCACTGTAAAAGGAGGGAGTTACGGATTATGTTGGTTAGCGATGAGGACGAGATAGAAAACGAGGAAAGTGAGTCGGACGAGGCAAAGGAGGAGTCTGGGGAGTTACTGTGAACCGAGGTGATCGAGTTGTCCTTGAACTCCGTGGTGGGGCTGACTACACCAAAAACCATGAAGATAAAGAGGGAGGTCAGCCATTGTGAGGTAATT
>NW_010356632.1:0-4703 GCF_000414095.1 Morus notabilis | reverse complement strand
AGCTTAATTTGGAAATGAGACAATTGGGGGTGGAGCAAGGTCACGAAATGGAAGAGAAGGGCAGAGGACAGCTTAATTTGGAAATGAGACAATTTGGGGTGGAGCAAGGTCACGAAATGGAAGAGGAGGGCATAGGACAGCTACAAGAACTGTTGCGGAAGCATGAGGCAGCCCTCAACATGCCCACCGGATTACCCCCCCATAGAGTGAAGGACCACCGGATAATCTTTGAGGATGGCAGCGGACCGATTAGTGTCTGACCATACCGATATCCCTATTTTCAAAAGAATGAAATAGAAAGATTGGTGAAGGAGATGTTGGCTGCTGGAATTATTCAGCCGAGTGTGAGTCCCTATTCCAACCCGGTCTTGCTTGTAAAAAAAAAGGATGTTTGTTGGAGATTTTGTATCGATTATAGAGCGTTAAACAATGCCACATTTCCGGATAAATTTCCAAACCCTGTGATAGAGGAGTTGTTAGATGAATTGTGTGGTGCCACCATTTTCACCAAATTAGATTTGAAGTCGGGGTATCACCAAATCTGCATGAGTGACGAGGATGTACCTAAAATGGCTTTTCGAACTCCGGAGGGACACTATGAATTCCTAGTTATGCCATTCGGATTGACAAATGCACCGGCGACTTTTCAGTCCTTAATGAACGAGGTACTTCAGCCGTTCTTACGCTGATTTGTGTTGGTCTTCTTTGATGATATTTTGATTTACAGCTATTCGTGGGAGGACCATATGGAGCAATTGGACAGGGTTATGTCAGTTTTGAGGGCCAACCATTTGTACGTCAACAGAAAAAAATGCCTTTTTGCTCAGGAACAATTGGAGTATTTGGGTCATGTGGTTTCCCGGACTAGAGTAGCCACGAATTTCAGTAAGATACAAGCCATGTTGGATTGGCCATCCCCATGGACCATTAAGGAGTTGCAGGGATTCTTGGGTCTAACGGGATACTACCGTAGGTTTGTGGCTGGGTATGGGCGTATTGCGTGGTCATTGACGCAGCAACTTAAGAAGGATGCTTTTGCTTGGAATTCGGAGGCTGAGGAGGTGTTTCAGTGCTTAAAGAAAGCTATAACTGAAATTCCAGTTTTGGCTTTGCCAGATTTCTCTTAACCTTTTGTGGTGGAATCTGACGCTTCGGGATTTGGGGTAGGAGCGGTTTTGATACAACAACAGCGGCCCATCGTTTATTTTAGCCAAGTCCTCTCAGTGCGTGCTTGTGTCAAATCGATCTATAAGCGAGAGCTAATGGCCATTGTGCTAGCCATTCAGAAATGGCGACCTTATTTGTTGGGAAGGCGTTTTTTGGTGCGCACCGATCAAAAAAGTTTGAAGTTCTTATTTGCTCGTGCCAAATCGGTCTATAAGCGAGAGCTAATGGCCATTGTGCTAGCCATTCAGAAATGGCGACCTTATTTGTTGGGAAGGCGTTTTTTGGTGCGCACCGATCAAAAAAGTTTGAAGTTCTTATTGGAACAGTGCTTAGTGAGTGTGGAGCACCAGCGGTGGCTGTGCAAATTGGTTGGCTATGATTTTGAGATACAGTACAAACCGGGGCCAGAAAACAAGGTGGCTGACGCCCTTTCGAGACAACAAGTGGGGCTGGTTTTGATGGTCATGACTACTCCAATGGTGCTCGATATTGAGGAGTTGCAGCGGCAGGTTAAGGCAGATCCGGAGCTCAACAAAACCATAGAGGGGATGCTGGCTGGAACGCACTCTTCGACGGGATTTACTCTTCAACGGGGGCATCTACTTTACAAAGGAAGGTTGGTCGTTCCTCCAAAATCTCCACTAACTCCAATCTTATTACGAGAGTTTCATAGTAGTAAGATAGGCGGCCATTCTGGGGTCTTAAAGACGTACAAACGGCTGGCTTTGGAATTTTTCTGGAGGAGAATGCGCAAGGATGTTGAGTCTTTTGTGGCTGCTTGTGCTGTTTGTCAACAACATAAGACGTCCACTTTGTCTCCGGCGGGATTGTTGCAGCCTTTCCCTATAGCGAACTGGGTTTGGGATGATATCTCCATGGACTTTATTGAGGGTTTACCGAGATCTGTGGGTTATAATTCCATTTTGGTTGTCGTGGATCGCCTAAGTAAGTACGGCCATTTCATTGGCTTAAAACACCCATTTTCTGCCAATACAGTGGCTGTTGTTTTTGTTCGTGACATCGTGCGCCTGCATGGGTTTCCACAGAGCATCATCTCCGACCGAGACAAGGTTTTTATGAGCCATTTTTGGAAGGAACTTTTCAGGTTGCAGGGCACTACCTTGTGTCAGAGTACGGCGTATCATCCACAAATGGATGGCCAGACGGAGGTCGTAACCCGCTGTTTGGAGGCTTATTTGCGTTGCTTTGTCTCTGGCCAGCCTAGACAGTGGTTTACACATCTTTCGTGGGCGGAGTATTGGTACAATACGAGTTTCCATGTCTCGGCTGCCATGATGCCATTCAAAGCTCTTTATGGGCGAGATCCTCCGCAGTTGGTACCTTATGAGGCTGGTTCTACAGCCACATCAGAGTTGGAGAGGCAGCTACCGTGATGCACTATTAACGGAACTGAAGGACCATTTGGGACGCGCCCAACAGACTATGCGAGACCATGCAAACCGGAAGTGTCGTTCCGTGGAGTTTGAGGTAGGGGACATGGTTTATTTGAAGCTCTAGCCATATCGTCACCGAGCGTTGGCGCGAGTGAGGAATGAAAAGCTGTCCCCTCGCTATTATGGGCCGTTTCAGATCCTGGCTCGAGTTGGACCAGTGGCATACCGATTGCTCTTACCGTCTCACGCTCGGATTCATTCCTCCTTTCATGTGTCCCGCTTGAAGAAGGCACTTGGGCCGGTGGATATTCCCCAGTCTTTACCTCCAATGTTATCAGAAGATTTGACATTCCAGGTGGAACCCGCTCACGTCTTGGATACTCATTTTTCCCTTGCCACTGGGTCTTTGGAGGTTTTAATCAAGTGACGCCACCTTCCGGACTTTGAATCTTCTTGGGAGCCGTTTGAGGTGATTCAGCGCCAGTTTCTAGCTTTTCACCTTGAGGACAAGGTGACGTTTTTAAGGGGGGTGTAATTGATAAGCCCTTACTCAGGCAAGTGTATGTTAGTAGGAATAAAAGAGTCTAGGCAGGGACAGTTGTCTTTAGTGGCTGTGGTAGTACGGTATTAGTGGTTTAGTTAGAAATGTTAGTATTAGTTAGCTTACGGGGGAAGTTGGGTTGTTAGAAGGAAATTGTATAAAAGGGGAAAGAAGAGGGAAAAGCAGTTATCGGGAAGTAAACAGAAAGTGAACAAGTCTTGGAACAATTCCAAGCAAAGGGAGGAAACAGACCCTCGAAGTTTTGCCGTTCAGTGTATAGTGATTGTTGTCAATAAAATCCTTCGTTGATTCTTTCTTCGTTCTTACGAATTTGTCAATAGTTCTCTTAGTTCTTGTACAGACAATGCAGAGCTTATCAGCTCCTTTTATGCTAACAGCTAGCCTAACACGCTAGGTCTCCTAAAACTTCTAACCACCTTTCTAACACTCCCCCTTAAGTTGGAGAGTACAAGTTGAACATTCCCAGCTTGTCTATCAACTTTTCAAAGACAGGTTTATAAAACACCCTTTATTAGAATATCTGCAGTTTGTTCTGAAGTCGGCACATAAGTCATACAGATTGTTCCATCTTCAATCTTCTCTTTAATGAAATGCCTATCCACCTCTACATGCTTGGTTCGGTCATGATGAACGGGATTGTGCGAGATGTTAATAGCTGTTTTGTTATCACAAAAAATTCTCAAAGGTGTCTTCAGGTCAACCTTTAATTCTTCTAGGAGTAACTTAAGCTAGATTCCTTCACATACTCCATGAGCAACAGATCTCAAATCTGCTTCTACGCTGCTTCTTGCTACAACCGCCTGTTTCTTGCTTCTCCATGTTACTAGATTGCCCCATAGGAACGTGCAATAACCGGATGTTGATCTTCGATCACTAATTGATCCTGCTCAGTTCGCATCAGTGAATACTTCTATTGAATGATCTTCAGTCTTCTTAAAGAACAAGCCTCTGCCAGGTGTTCCTTTCAAATACCTAAGAATTTGAAACACAGCTTCCATGTGGTCTTCATTAGGTGAATGCATGAACTGACTTACTCGGCTAACAGTAAAAGCAATATCCGGTCTAGTGTGTGATAGGTAGATTAGCCTTCCGACTAAGCGTTGATACCTCCCCTTGTCTACCAGACTTCTATCGGAATTTAGATCTAGTTTTACATTCGGATCCACTGGGGTATCTATTGGTTTGCAGCCCATCATCCCAGTCTCCTTGAAAAGATCTAAAACATATTTTCTCTGAGATACAGAAATACCGATCTTACTCCTGGCAATCTCCATTCCTAGGAAATATCTTAAGTTCCCAAAATCCTTCATCTCAAATTCCAGAGCTAGCTGTCTCTTTAGCTGCGCAATCTCATCTTCATCGTTTCCAGTTACAATAATGTCATCCACATAGACAATAAGAAGAGTTGTTTTTTCATTCTTATGTCTATAGAACAACGTGTGATCTCCATGCGCCTGTTGATACCCTTCTTTTTGAATAGCCTTGGTGAAACGGTCGAACCATGCCTTGGGTGACTGTTTTAAACCATACGAGGATTTCTTTAGCCGACAAACTTTTCCATCTTTCTTGCCTTCATCAAA
>NW_010356631.1:0-622 GCF_000414095.1 Morus notabilis | reverse complement strand
TTGTTGCGGTTGTTCTACACGAGGTGTGTTTCTAAACCTACTTTCATAAGAGCTATATAGAGAAAATATTTTTTTTCTTTATAATAGGAAATTTGTCAGTAGTGTCGAATGCGGATTGTCGTCTCATTGTTGCGGTTGTTCTACACGAGGTGTGTTTCTAAACCTACTTTCATAAGAGCTATAGAGTGAATATATTTTTTCCTTTATAATAGGAAATTGGTCAGTAGTGTTCATAGCTAAAAAGTCACCTAAGTTATCTAATCCACTTTCTAAACCATCTAATTTTAATCTAGGGTCAAAAATAACACCGAAAACATACAACATTGGTAATTTAGACCAATATTTTTTAAACTTCTTTTCCATAGAGGTGATAGGAACTCCTAAAATCTCGTGTGTCCTAAATTCACTAAATAAAATAGACATTCTTAAAAGTTCTCCTAACGCTAATGGTGACGTTGGGTAATAAGTTCCACTAAGCTTTAAAGTAACTTTGTGAAATCTACCTAAAAAGTTAAACAAGAGTTCGGCAATTTGCCAATCAGTTTCATCTATAAATCCTACTCCTAATTTTGTACTAACATAATTTGTTATAACATCTTTATAGGGGATGCATTGTTCAAGC
>NW_010356630.1:0-798 GCF_000414095.1 Morus notabilis | reverse complement strand
TGGGGGAAACACTTGTTTGTCTTTGTTTCTTTTGAAAAAAAAAAAAAGTGTCTTGTGTTTTTCTTGTTGTTTGGTGTGTTTTGTAGTGAATTCTTTTGGACCTATGATGATAATTATTGGATTGAGCATAGTTTTTAGAAAAGTATTCTTTTCTCAACTTTTTGTTTTGGAATTCACTTGATTGTTTTGTTCAAAGATTGTGACTTTTTCTTAACTTTGAGCACTTTGCCTTGTGTTATGGATGCATTGGATTTCTAGAGAAAGGTTATGTGAATGTGATGCAAAAATTGTGTATATATCATATCATTAGATTTTACAAACTCTAGAACTTACTTGATGAATTGTCGAGGCAAAATCCTAGGCAAGCACTTGATTAAGGACATGATTTAGGCTATTTTTGGACCGATTGAGCTTTTCTAAGCCAACCTTGTACATGTTATATCCTAAGTCACCCTTTTTGAGCTTATATATACCATTTTCTTTGTTACCCACATCTTTAGCCTAGCATTTTAAATAAGTTTTCAACTTTCTACCCCTCACCCATAAGCATGTTGATCATTTTAGGGGACACATTGAGCTATGTTAGCATATGGGAGGAAGGATGGTGTTGTGAAAATTGAGTTGTTGTGTTGTATATGTACAAAAAAAAAAAAAGGAGTCTTCTTTACCTTTTTTTTGCTCTTTTTGCAACATTGAGGACAATGTTGATTTTAAGTTTGGGGGTAGAGGGGATTTGTTCAAAAAAAACAAAAAAAAAAAAAAGAAAAGAAAAGACAAAAATGTAAAAAAAAAAAAAAA
>NW_010356629.1:0-497 GCF_000414095.1 Morus notabilis | reverse complement strand
TTACGACACAAAAAATTGTCACGATTTCGTGGTGGTTGTAGAGGGGGAAGAGAGCTTTGATATGGCGGATTGTGGGCCTCGTTACGATACCAAATGATTTCACCGGTCCCGTGCCATTCATAGATCGCGATGAGAGAGTCGATCTAACGGCTGATGGGCCCCGTTACGACCTCAAAAGTTTCGCCTTCCTGTGGCAGTTGTAGATCACGAAGAGAGCTTCGATCAAACCGCTGATGGGCCTCATTTCAACACCGAAAGTTGTCACCGTTCCCGTGGCGGTTGTAGGGCGCGAAGAGAGCTTCGATCTAACGCTCGATGGGCCCCGTTAGGACACCAAAAGTTTTCGCCGAAAACGTGGCAGCTGTAGATCGCGAAGAGAGGTTCGATCTAACAGCTGATGGGCCCTGTTACGACACTGAAAGTTGTCACCGTTCCAGTCGCGATTGTAGAGTACGAAGAGATCCTCGATCTGACGGATTATGGGCCCCGTTACGACA
>NW_010356628.1:8280-19923 GCF_000414095.1 Morus notabilis | reverse complement strand
TAAAATTTTTAATTTAAATTTAGATGTAATTTTATATAAGTCTTTTATTGTAATAAAAAAATTAGATATGATTATTTTTAAAAGTTTTTTACTATAGTAAAATTTAAATTTTAAACTCGAATTGGTGAAATGAATGAAGATTATGCGGGAGTTGAAAAAATAAATGTCTAAAAATTGTGATTATTTATACATAATTCTGTAAAATAACCGGTAATGAAATTTCTATTCTTTGTCAACAACCCACACAAAAAGAATATATTTGAAATAATATTATCTTAATAACCATAAAATATACAGACTAATAATATTGTTAAATTAAAGACAAATTCTGGAGTATAAAAGTGATCGTTTGTTCTTACAAATTTTCCATCATAATATTCATGTAAATTATTATAATCGTCGTTCATTTTATGCTAACAATCACATTAGTGATTATAACAATAATTTTATTTCTTTTTCTTTTAATTTTTCATTTATAGAATATATTCTTCCTTTTTTTTTGTTGCTATATTTCAATATAACTAGTAAGATTATGCTGTATGGTAAAATTTACCCAGAATTGTTGTTCTTACAAATTTTCCATCATAATATTCATGTAAATTATTATAATCGTTGTTCATTTTATGCTAACAATCACATTAGTGATTATATCAATAATTTTATTTCTTTTTCTTTTAATTTTTCATTTATAGAATATATTCTTCCTTTTTTTTGTTGCTATATTTCAATATAACTAGTAAGATTATGCTGTATGGTAAAATTTACCCAGAATTGTAAAGAGTGATATGCACAAAACTAAAGGAGTGAAATTAAGAACATGTAACATAAGAATACCTTTTTCTTCTTCATCCAAGATGTGCCCAAATTTGATACTCGGTAGCAATTGCAAGTCCTATCCGACCAATGGGCGGACAATTCCTTTATATTTAAAATTTGCTTCAAACCCCCCTTAATAGGCAAGACAAGGAAAATTTGGTACAATTTTTCTACTTTACTCTTGCTAAACACTCTCTAATATGGCTAAAGATTGAGAGTAATGACATTAATTTCCAGCGTCTTGTTTTTTTATTTGGCTTTCTAATCCCAACAAATTTTTGTTAGTCAGCAGCTGCACAATTACCTATTACATTTTAAACTTCTCCACCTGAAATCAGTAGGATGTTTCAACTCCAGGTTCAAAAGAATAAATATTATACTCCAGGTTCAAAAAAAATAAAAATAAAACGAGGCAAAACATTACCCATAAATTATACTTTAATGCAAGCAGAAACAAATATAAAAATTGAGGCCATTGAAGGATCAAAAGAATAAATATTGCACGCAAAACCACAACCGATTAGCAAAGCATTAACCATATAATTACGTCTTTGCGTGCATAATGAATAATGATCATGGTCTGGATGAGGATTTCCTTAGCACGAGACCACTATGCAGGCGAAAGGAGAAGTATTGCAAAACAACTTTGCCGTCGACTTGCAGAATATGATCCCTCACCACACAATTTGAAGGAGCAGTTTCCCAGCTTAGGAAATCCTTCCGTAGTCCTTTCTGCCACGAGACGCTGGTGGTGGAATGCTCGAGATGGGATGGTTGGCCCTACGCCCTACGGTATTATCAAATGTGAATATGAGTTAGATCAATCCATGACTAGTGGTGATAGATAGCAGTGCTCAAACAGTAGGTACAAGGGTTCAATGGAGCCAGGATTACCCCATGACATGCTACTGCCAAATGAACTGTTTCCTGTCCCGGAATTATAGCCGGAAGGAGGCGGCTGGACCTTCATAGGGTTCCAATCACTGCCTCTAACTGCAGCGATGGGTCTCCCGTGACTGTAACGCTGATGTTGCTGGCCCAAACGGCTTGGAGAACTTTGTGATGCATGAGGCATGAGATGTGAAGGTTTTGACACCAAATGAGAATATCCAGCATGTGCTGCATCAGATGGAACGCTGCCCATTTCTAAACGTGAAAATGATTGAAGAGGTCCATTTGGTCTAAAACAAAATCACACGATAAACAAAAATCAAACAACAAATAATGAACAAAAATGTGATCAATATAAAGATCTCCTTCCACAATACGCCCCTCCTCCAATCCTAAAGTATGAATATGAAGGGGAATCCCAAAACTGAGAAGTCAGTAGTTTCAATATTGTTATACTTGATCCATGATTTAGATGGAAATTTGTCGATACAAGTTCAGGATAATATCAGGGCATTTGCGATTTACTGAATATACAGGAACGTAGAAGCCAGACAGAAAATAATCAAAAATAAATCCTGGGATAAACGAGAGAACTCACCTTTGGCTTGTACCTGAGATGTGGCTGAATCTTCCTTGTTCAACCGAGGGTTCTGCAGAACCAAGGTCCATGGCTTTGCTGAACTCAGTAGCTATGCAGTTCAAGTCCGAACCATCTTCTTGCAAAAGAAGTTCGTCGCTAGAGCAGAAATATAGAATAGACATTACAAGAAAAAAAGAAAAGGGAAAAAGAAACGAGAATCACATATCACTAGTCCAACAAAAAGGTATTTAACACCATGCGAGGAACCCTGACGTATATTCTAAAACATGCCCATGGACATACCACCTATGAATATGTATCACCTATGAAAGACCACAGAATTAAAACAATTATTGTGTTACACCGAGAAAAAGATTCCTGGAGTTAACCAATTACAACTACTGAAGTTAAACTAGAAAATTTTTATATGTCATTCGGAATTAGAACAGATATAGGACTTTTACGGTTCATTAGCACCATGTGACCACATTAATAAACCAACAGCAAAAAATGGTCTTTACATACATGCAGTGAGCTTTACGGGGACTAATATCTCTCCCTGGTGCTTTATTTCCTCTGGACTAAGATTTTTATAAAATCTAAGAAAGAGAGTTAAAGACATGATCCAAGTGAGTCTGGGATTACATACTATGCAAATCAACTTTTTGTTCGTTCAACTTCAATACTCAGATGACTGGACCCCTAATACACCGAATCAAAATCATTACCACGTTGAAATTTGGTTCCTCCTAATGTTGCAGAAATTTAAAACTGGTTTGCTTGCACCCCCAACCAATAAGCTAATCCAAAATGGAAACATATATTGTTACAAAGAAAGCATGCATTAATGAATTAATATTATTCATAGTAGCAAAGAAATGCTGCAAACTTACCTATAATTGGGATCCCAATCCCCTGGATCAGGCAATGCCAGGCTATTCTCCTGCTTATCATGAGTCACTCCTGTGTGCGAATATTGCATATTGGAACCAAGGGCAAAGAAGCCCGGCACACTTTGAATGGCAGGGTAACCAGCAGAGATACCACTGCCTCCTCCATGATGCTTCCACCTTGCAGCATTTGAGTTTGAAAGCGGATGTGATGGCGAATTACCGAGCAGTTGCGAGTTCCCCTCAGTCTGGCTAGAGCTAGTGCCATCAGCAGATTGCCCTTGCCAATTTGTAGAAGAACTATCTTGAGAGTGAGAACCTCCAGGGTATGCCCAACCTTTTCTTCTGTTAAACTGGCTAACAGCTGCCATCTTCCCTAAAGGTGATCCATGACAACTGCCTCTTGCAGGAGAAGTTGGGCCGTAATGTCCCGGAGAACCAGCCGAAACTTGACCATAAGAGCTTGGTGGCGTAAATTGTGAAGGGCTAGTGCCAAGGGGCAATGGAGCAAAATTCCCTGCCGATGGACTTATGCCAATTCCATTTCCATGTGAATAATGAACAATCCTCCGTCTTGAATCGGGACTACTTCCGAGCACCGACACATTACCTGGTACATGCATGTTCATGCCAGACGGACCAACAGGCGAAAAATATGCATACATACTATTAGTATCTCCATAACTTCCATAACTGCTTCCTAGCCCTGTACTATCATTGTAGCTACCATAGCTTCCTATGCTGCCATAACTATTAGTATGTGCATATGGAACCACTTGGAAATGTGGGCTATTATGCATAGCAACCCTGTTCCTGCCTGGAATCTGCAAAGATGCAAGAAGCAATTCAGTGAGGGAAACTGTGGTATGGGTAATGGAGCAATACTGGGTGGAATACGTAAACCTAATCAAATAATGGAGTGCTTTGTAACATGACGTATTCAAAAAGAAATCCAGCTTACATTAGGAGAGAGACCAGCAGCAAACCAATGCCCTCCGCCGGGATGATGGTCCACCCTTATATTTTGAGCAACAGGCTAAGAAAGAAGAAAACGAAAGAGAACAAAACAATAAATATCTATCAAGCGAATAAAGAACTAAAGAGGTATGGATTGAGCAACTACCCATAAGTTGTCATCCTTCAAAAGATGAGGATGAAGCATAGAAGTATAACATAATTACTGATAACAACTCCGATAACAAAACAAGTAAAATGATTAATTTTCTAGAAATCACATGGGATCAACAGCTAAAAGCAATATTCATGCTGCACAAAAGTAGAACAGAACTGTAGATATATAAGGAGCATCAAGCAGAACAAATCTTTTTGAGGATAAATTCACCATGTTGTATTATCAACCAAGAAACTAATAAAGCACCTCGGAACGTGCAATATATGGATCCACTTACCAAGCGAGGAGTCTCCGGTGGAGGTTTGTATGGACATGTAAAAGGTTCCCCTGTTACAAAAGGGTGTTTTGAAGCCTGCGGACACATGAATTCACCTCTAAAAATTCATAGCAACAAACATTTTCATTACATCAGAAATAAAGTAACTTACAAGAGGAAAACTCAAAAATGGAGATCATTGAAAACCTGAAAAGGTGACCACCGTTTTGCAGGATCAAACTCCACAAGTCCCCTTAGAAAATCAATCAAAGCTAGACGAATTTGACTTTCTGCCACATATTTAATAAAAATTTCATCAGTGACTTCTTTAGAAATTTTAAACCTTACTAACGCTCATACATAAGTCTATTCTGTTAGGATACCTTTAATGATATCTTCCTTCGCCAAGTTCTTTCTGTAGGGGTAGTTGGTGACAATTGCTTCAAGGTTCATATGATTGAAATACTCTTTCCCGACAGATGGCTTTTTCAACTCTCTCTGAAAGAATCCGTTAACTAGAAGAGTTAGACAGTGATGTCATAAGACAGAACCTTCACATAAATAATTGAACAAAACGATGAGAAAAATTTTCAAGTCTACAGAAATTTTAAAGAAAGACTACTTAGAAATAGATGACTCAAACACTTCAAATTGGGATATCATCCTTTTTCCCCTTTAATTCATTGATTATCCTTCATTGAAAAAGATGGACGTCAAGACTTACAGCTTCATATTCTTCTTCTGTTAATGCTTGATAAGCACTTCTGATGCCTGCAGAAACTTCTCCATTTTCAATATTGTGGACGCTCCCAATGCACTTAAAAAACTTGTTTGTGTTTTTTGCTTCTTTAAGTAGATAATCAGGGGGTTGTCCTCTACAACATTACAAGTGTATGCAACAGGGCTTTAAAAAAATATGGAAAATGGAAGAAGAAAAATATACATAATTTTTATTTATTTTCAAGATAAGAAAAAGAAAGCAAAACAGAGGGGTAAAGGGGGGACAAGAGATCCACACCCAGGCAATGAGAAGCAAAGGAAAACAATGAGAAGAGTTTGTTCTCCTTCCGTAAATCCAACGTCTCTTTACCAAAATGCTAAGGCAAGACATATTCAAGGGCATAAAATAACCAATTTTTAATCAACTTCAGCAAGAGAACTCTCGTTTAACGGGTGGACCACTTTGCATGATCAGTTGATTGCTATAGTTCATATCACACATAAGACAGCCAATAATATCACACATGACACAGCCAATAGGCTCAACTTTCAACCATAAATATCTCCATATTGATTTAAAAAATCTTTTCAAATATCCCAGATTTCTGACGAGTGATTTCACGCTTGTTACATATGCAACATGATTTTTTTTTTTTAGGATAATACATATGCAACATGAATGTGTGAAGCTTTGTTCTTCAATTTCCTAAAATCTATACGTGTATTTCTCTGCATATATAATTTCTTTCATAATATGCATACTTATGCACTTCGAAGTGGAACGTAGCCAAAAGCAGAAGGAATTTGGTCAATCTGTATTATCCTTAAGACAAGTAGACAACATGTGCGCTCCCTAATAACTGAACCAGAAGATAGAGGCATACCCAAGTATCTCAATCATTCTCCTTAGAAGATCAAATTCTGAGGCTCCTGGGAATAATGGCAGACCTAAAAATAATTCAGCCACTATACATCCAAAGGACCACATATCTATAGTGGTACTATAACTGAAGAAATGTTAAGGACCAAACCAACATGATGGACCAAAAAAATGGCATAAATGGGGATCATAATCAACAAATCTCATACATTTAAAAAGGAAACGGGAAAAAAAACTTGTATCATTATTTGGTCATTATATTAACACATATCTTTTGCTTTACATCCCAGTATGGTAAGTAGCGTGCTAAATGAAGTCGACAATACGAAGGCAAGAAAGTATAGTGCAATTGAGCTGCTGGTTTTTGTCGTAAAGTATTGTCCCAGGGAAGAGAGGATTTGAAAAGGTCAACAAAAGGATTTGAAAAGGTCAACAAAAGGTTCGGATGGATTACTTAGTTCAAATGAAATGTTTACATGGTATTACATTGACCAAAATGTTTCTAGTTATCTTTCACGGTCCTCTAAAGATTCCAAACTTTACAAGCATTGAACTTGGGTTAAAAATAGTTACGTGAGATCCAAGTTTCAGGCCAACACAAAAGTTCAATGAAGAGAAAAAAAAAAAAAAAAAAGAAGAGAAATCAACAGAGAACAAATTAAGTTTTAGTTACAAGGATACTGATACCCAAGGAGAACTTCAGGAGATCTGTAGTATCGACTCTGCAGAAAAAGTAAAAAGCAAGCATTTAAAACTCTGCAAATTCAGCCAAAAAAAAAAAAACTCTGCAAGATAGAAATGAAACAAAATACTAAATTTTTACAGTAAACCTGAATGTACGAGTAAACAGTGCGGTCCTCCATGCATGCTGATCCAAAGTCAATAATTTTAATTTCTGCTGGCTTAACACTGTTGTTTTAAAGACAGGAGGCTGCAGTTTAACATAAGAAGATCTGCTAAAATAAAGGTTCGGAATGCATCATCATAAATAACTCACCCTGTGCACAAGAGTATGTTTTCTGGTTTCAGATCACAATGTATTATCCCGGCATCTTTTAAGAGAGCCAAT
Organism: Morus notabilis; assembly: GCF_000414095.1. Classification (NCBI taxonomy): domain Eukaryota; kingdom Viridiplantae; phylum Streptophyta; class Magnoliopsida; order Rosales; family Moraceae; genus Morus; species Morus notabilis. The sequence continues at coordinate 12,689 of NW_010356628.1, read as the reverse complement.
CCATGCAGAATCTATTTTCAAAGAGAATAAAAGAGTTAGCACAAAACACCATGGTAAGAAGTAGAAAACACATAATCCATGTGTGAATGAAAAGAAAATGCAGTATTTTGGAAACTAGTATCAAACCTGTTTCGAAAACAACCGCACGATGCTCAGTGACAATCCCCTAAACTGATTCATCTTGATAAGCTCGTACCTGAAAGACTATAGAATGTTAAACCATATTGTACCAGACAAGAAACATCGTCATGCCACACACAAGTCCAAAGACGAGTAATTTACATAAACAAAACAACAACAACAATAATAATAATAATAATAATAATAATAATAATAATAATACTTCACAAAGCAACTGATTCATCTTGATAAGCTCGTACCTGAAAGACTATAGAATGTTAAACCATATTGTACCAGACAAGAAACATCGTCATGCCACACACAAGTCCAAAGACGAGTAATTTACATAAACAAAACAACAACAACAACAATAATAATAATAATAATAATAATAATAATAATAATAATAATTCAGCTCAAAGCTATTCATATTCTAAAGAGTTAATAGCTAGTAGCATTTGTGACTTACAAGTTTGAGTCAAGAAGTTCAAAGGAAATGCACAAATGACGTTGGTAAACAAAGTAATCGTATATACGAACAACGTGATGCTTATCCTCAGGATCATACTTCTTATTTAACTGCAAACGAGCAAACAGCAGTATATTTAATTAATTGATTAATTAAAAATGGGAAAGGAGAGGGAGAAAACGAAAAGTCGGGCGTACTGTAGTCAAAATAGAAACTTCAACCAAAGCCTGTTGATAGTAGGCGGTTTGATTTTTGATGATCTTGACAGCAACGAAGCTGCTGGTATCGGGAGCCCAGCATTTAGCAACCTGGCCAAAAGTTCCGTGGCCTAGAACGTCTTTGACAATATACCTCCGTTGCGTTTCCAAATTAATCAAGACATAGTTGACATTGAGAATGAGATCGGAGTTAACATTATCAAATCCGTCATTCAGGACTCCAATGGAGGGGGTGGTCAAATATCTCTTGGGATTCAATTCTTCGGAATACCTGAATTGCGGATTGCATATTTGGTATGTTTCAATTATGTCCTTGGTTAGTCTTGCCACCAACTGCATGCACGCACGAATCGAATCGAAATATGTCCATGAATACAAAGTAAAATAAAATAAAAAACTTGGCTTTGTTAGTGTTTGTTCTACTTGTTCAAATAACCAAAATGCTGCAGTTGTAAGAATAATGAATTAAATACGCAATGCATAATTGAAATTGAAATTCTAACTGCAAACTAGTCACTAGATGAAGGGAATTCTAGGAAATCTTCTTTTATATGTACTCGAATTGAAAATAGTGGATATGAACTCACAGGTCTTCTGACGACGACGCGAAGAGATTGAGATTTGGTTTGAGTTTGAGTTGGAGGCGAATACGGAGTGAATAGGAGGTGCTTGGGACGCCATCCGGAATCCGATTCCACCAAGTCCTCAGCACCGGAATCGGATTCAGCAACTCCACCGCCTCCATTACTGTTACTGTCGCTATTGCTATTACTATCCATCTCCATTACAAAAGAAAGCCCAGCCCTTTTCAATTTTTATTTATTTTTTATTATATGGAATACTTAACAAAATCATCAATCACCCCCACCGACTCCAATCCCATCATTCAATTTCAATTTCCTTCAATTCCCAAATTTTCAACTCTTCATATCTCAATATTACAATCCCAAAATCATCATATCACCCAATTCAATTACGAATTACAAATCACAATCGGCCATAAAACAACTAAATACCAATGAACCTGGACGGGAATTCAGCCCGATTCCGAATCAGACGCGGCACTCTGCTGAGATTCTGGGTTTGAGATTTAGGGCTCCACTTCTTCTTCTTCTTCAACTTCTTCTTCTTCTAAAAAAAAAAAAAAAAAAATCAATCGTTGTCTGGCTGTCTGTTTGTCTGTCCACCGTCTTTCTTCTTCTTCTTCTTCTTCTTCTTCCTATTCTTCTCCCAATGACGGACTCAGGACTTTTCTTTCTTTCCTTTTCCTTTTTCTTTCGTTTTTTATTTTTTTTATTTTATAAATTTTAGGACTAATTCTGTAGAGGAAATTTTTATTTTTATTTTTTCGTTGCCCTTTTTTTAAAAAAAAAAAAATCTTTTTATTCTTTTTTGGTCTCCTATTCTCTATTAGCAGCTGCAGCCTTTTCAGGCTTGGGCCTGGGCTTGTAAATAATAAAGGATCAAGCGTTAGATTACGCCCCATGCCACATGTTACCTATGAAAAAAAAAAAAAAAAATCTCCCCACACACAAATACCAAATTTATAAAATAAAATAAAGTAAATAACAGATTTAAAATTATTTGGAAGTAGAGAGTAGTTTATTGTGTAAATATTTCTTATACTATTGATGAAAAATAATTTACATAATAAAAAATCTTTTTAATAATTGTAAAAAGAAATTTAAGTGAAAATTCTTTTTACTAGTCGTAATAACTATTATTTACTTTAAATAATTTTAAATTATATTATTACTTAATTTAATTTTATAAATTTACTATTTACTACATTATTTTAATGCTGGAAAATGTTTCGCATCTTACACGATGGATTTTAAATAAAAATAAGGCTTTTTATATGGATACCTCATAAATTTATCGCGTTTGGCAAATTAATTCATGAGTTTAAAGTTTTTACAATAAACCCAATGTATTATGTAGTAGTTCTAATTGAAAATGAAGTTAAATTTTTACAGTTTTTTTTACACGTGTGACGTGACTGAAACTTAAAAGATTTATTTTTTACTGTAATGGAATCATATATGAACAAAATTCGTTCCCTTGCAGTGTTGGTTATCCTTGGATTTATGATGAAGAGTCACTCCGTCCATGATGATTGAAAAATAGGGAGTCAAAAGGTGCTGAAAAAGAACACTGTTGATCGCCACCCACTTTGGTAGAGTAATTAAGGACGGTTATCGAATAAAAAAGAGCACCATTGATCACCACTTTCGTGTTTGGTTTTGCGATGGGGCGGAGGATAAAATGAATTATTTGTTAATCTAGAGTTTTATTTTCAAAATGATAGCGCTGTTCCTTTCACAAAAAAAAAAGAGTATTGGGATATTTTGATTTGGAGTTATTTGGGAGATTTTTCGCTTTGTGGGTTATCACAGAGGTGAGCAAAATAACAGGTTAATTAATCGCAACATTTGTTACTTGGAAATACATGTTGGTACCCCAGTGTTTCTGAAATCCTATTAGGGTATTCTTTTTTCTTTTTTTTTTTTTAATGTAAAAAAGGGGTTAATAATGCTGTAGGTCCTTGAATTCTAGGATGTGACAATTTGTCCCGAAACTAATTTTATGAGTAAAAATTTCCTTCAATTAAATATCAACAGCAAAGTCTCAATCTGTTAAATCCATTAAATTTTTAACGGATTTTGTCTGGCACGTGACTCTTTTTTTAAAAAATAATTAAAATACTCAAAATATTTTTAACCATTAATCGTGATGTTTTAATTTTGGAAAGTTCTCTAGGACCGTTAAAAATGATCTATTTATAATTCTTTAAAATTGTGCTTGATTATGTTTTTGACAGATTGTAAGATATTTTCTGAAAAACGTTTATTAGAAAATAATGAAAATTTTAAAACGACTTTCAACCTTTTTATGAGGTCACTATTTCTTGATTAATGTCATTTTGACTAATATAAATATTTAATTTAAAATGATATTAATTAAAAGTAAAAGGTAAAAATTTAGACTTATACACTCTAAAAAATATTTGTCTCTTTTTCTCTTAACAAAAACCATTCTCACTATTTTTTTTTCTTATTTTCAAAGAATTTCTAATCAAACGTTATTTATAAAACATTTTCGTTTTTTACGCTTCAAAAGACGTACATAAGCATTTTTGGAATGTATTGTCCAACTAGGGCTGACAAATTTAGACACGACACGATAAAATGACATGAAAACGACACGAGATAAATGGATTTGGACCGCACGATTATTAATTGGATCGTTAACGGGCTAGCACGACTAACACGAAAATAAATGGGCTGGATTCGTGCCAGCTCGTTTAACACGTTTAATTAAATGTGCCATTATCGGGCCGACACGGCACGACCCGGACTGACCCGTTTAATATGCCCAAATATATATATATATATATTTAGACAAAGGCCTAAGTCTAAGTGTCTAACTCCTGCTCTCCCCGTGCGGCCGTTCCTGACTCCCTGCCTCAATTCTCTCTCTTATTCTCTCGAGTCTCATCTCCTGGTCTCTCAAGTCTCACCCGCCACCTGCCTCAGTCCTCAGTCCTCACCCACTTCAGTCCTCACCGGCCACCGCCTCAGTCCTCAGTCATCACCCGCCGG
>NW_010356628.1:7232-8018 GCF_000414095.1 Morus notabilis | reverse complement strand
GAACTTATTTGAAAGAATTTAGTTTTTAATAGTCTCTTTGGACATGTTTAAACTGGTTTCTTCTGTATGTTTAATAGTCTCTTTGGACATGTTTAAATAAGTTGGTTTCTTCTGGTTTAATAGTCCCTTTCATTTATGTCAAGTCAAAAATCCCACGGAATTTCTTAAAATCTTGATTTGGTTGGTGTGCATCAAAGATTCAAACCCCACATGAATTGCCTGCATAGGTGTGAGACACATTACACATGGTGTTGCAAATAATTTAACTGATTCAACGCAAATATGGGACTAAAGTTGAGATGGAAATCTTATTTCATCACTCAAATGATAATACATACATTAATATTCGAACTCAAAAGGTGGAGTGGTTATGAAATTTTGAAAAAAAAAAAGAAACTAGTTTCCATATTATTATGGTAAAATGAAAAGTCCTGTTAGTTTCTCATAAAAAGGTAAAAGGTATATTCAAAAAAATTATTAAAATATAACATTATTAGGAATAATTATTTCTTGAGTTGTTTTTATTTTTATTTTTTAAGTGTAATTTATTGCAATATGATATTTTGCGTATTTCCTTTCTTGTAAAAATGTAAATTTGCCCTAATTCATCATATATGAAATAATTTGCTTGTCCCACCAGCAAGGACAAACCTAGAAGATTTGGTAGGTGTCTTGGAATGTAGTGTTGGCTTGGCTTGGCACCTTGGCTACTACCTTTTTTTTTTTTTTCCCCTTTAATGACAGTGGTGCTGACTATGAATATCTTTAGGCATGGGCTATCACTTT
>NW_010356628.1:0-7111 GCF_000414095.1 Morus notabilis | reverse complement strand
TTTTTTAAAGCCTAAGCCTAATTTACTAGTGGCTGTCTTTCTTCTTTTCTAAAAAAAAAATTAGAAAATAATGAAAAACCTGTCTGGTACGACCGTTAAAAATGATCTATTTATAATTCTTTGAAATTGTGCTTGATTATGTTTTTGACAGATTGTAAGATATTTTCTGAAAAACGTGTATTAGAAAATAATGAAAATTTTAAAACGACTTTCAACCTTTTTCTGAGGCCACTATTTCTTTAACAATTAAAAGAAAAAATTGTTGAACTTAGTCTTAAAGTGTATGCATTTAAATTTTTACTCCGTATTCTTGATTAATGTCATTTTGACTAATATAAATATTTAATTTAAAATGATATTAATCAAAAGTAAAAAGTAAAAATTTAACCTTATACACTTTAAAAAATATTTGTCTCTTTTTCTCTTAACAAAAACCATTCTCACTATTTTTTTTTTTCTTATTTTCAAAGAATTTCTAATCAAACGTTATTTATAAAACGTTTTCGTTTTTTACGCTTCAAAAGACGTACATAAGCATTTTGGAATGTACTGTCCAACAATATAATATTGTCAAGTTAAAAAAGACACAAAAGCTATGTTGTTCTTGGCAAGACAAAATGAAAACAGAAAATGAATAAACAATATATATATATATATATATATGTATATATAGTTCCGGGCAATGATAAGATTGGAGAGCAATGGAGGATTTGTCTCATAGAATATTATGAATTCTTCACCCAGCCTATTCTACACTCAAATCACTCGCTGTCAAACAACTGCACACTTAAAAATATATCCACTAATTCTCTTATATATATTTTTTTTTCTCTCTTACCAAACAGGGCTTTAATGTTGTGTATCGATGTTGGTTGCGCCAACCGGAGGGCCTCCTTGAGACGCATGTTGATTGTGTCGGCCTGAAGGGCCAGAAGGCGGAGAAAGCGCGCCTCTTGGAAGGAAACCAAACCTTGGTAGCCGAAATCCAGACTTGTAGGCCCAAAGTCTTTCATTAACTCGAGGTGTTGCTTGGGCATTTGCATGATTGATATTGTTGTTGTCGGAGTAAAAGGTCAAATTTTGGATTCTGTTAATTGTTCCACTTCCTAATCCCATGTAGGGAAGGACGAGAACTAGGAATAGGAGAGGAACGATTAGAGATTGTTTGGCAATGGCAATGGCAGCCATGAGATGGATATATTAGAATGAATGAGCTAGTAGTAATGCGTGATAGTTGTGAAGAACAAACAAAAAAGCTTTCTCGAACCACCATAAATGTTAATAATGTCATTACTTATGATGGCCTTCCAATGAAACTGATGCCAATACAGAGAAGAAAGAGAAATTGTGAGAGCCATAACAGCTCAATTAATGTAGGTTCCAAGAAAAGTAACAAGAGACAAACGGCAGTATTAATTAAGGCAGAAATGGGTTCAAAATTGGCCCCAGGTGGCTCGTAAAAATAGGAGAAAAATGCGAGAAGAATCTTATTTGTGTGTAGTATTAGTTTTCGTAATACGCGGACACACTTAAAGAATTGGTCATTTCAGATCTTCTACATTTCAGTTCCGAAACTTCAAACCACCCCCTTTTTACTTTTGTTTCGACTCCCTTTATCATATCGTTCTCCAATTAATCTCTTATGTAACAAAGGAAAACAATAATAATATTTTGAATATATAATTCATTCTATCATTGTACTAATGAACATATAAATAAGATTGATTCGAGCGTCTACATGGGTCCAAGAGAAACTTCCCACTGATCTAATTTCTACAAGAATTAACCAGCAGCAATTTATAACTAAGATTATATCAATAAGTTTCTGTTTGTGTTTGATTAAGAAGAAATGGTCACTTTTATAGTTATTGGGCTTGTTGGAGTATTATACGTTGAATATTATCAATCGTGATTAATTTCTTCTGGTGCTTGATTATTCAGTTTGCAGAGAATGAAATTTAAAAAGAAAAAACTGTGAACACTAATGGTATTAGGCTTCGGTTTCTATCTGTGAAGCGGGACTCATGATGCATTTTACAGCTGTGATGTATCATAAGTACCATATACATTATATATACACACATTATATATATATATATATAAATATATATATGTTGTTGCTCCTATATATAAGAACCTATACTATATATACGTGTTGTACTTATAGGTGGCTCTAAAGATTTCAGAATAGAGAATCATCTTTTCGCAACAACATGGAGGAAAAGATGGTCACCTTTCTAATGTAAATTGCATGCGGTTGAAATTAATATGGTGTTGTTTCAAACATTTAATGTAATTACTTGTCTCTTTTTCAAATTTGTTAAATGGACAGATGGTAGGATAGTCAATGCTTTTGATGAAGGGATGTCGTTGTGGGGTACATGTAACGGCCATCAGAGAAATGAGAAATAGTAAGGATGTCATTATTGGGTCCAAGGCATAGACATAAACACCCCTTGGAAAAACACACGTCAAATGGTATTGAAAACTAGGACGGTGCAGTTTATTGATGGGTCTGAGAGCTCTTTTGACAATTACCCTGTAATTTCGGGAGTTGGTGTTTTTTTTTTTTTTTTTTTTTTTTTTTCCTTCTTAGAGTAAAAGTTCAATATCTCCTCGAATAACTTAGAAGTTATTGGAGGCGATAGGACTCCTCTATGCGAGGATGAACTTCACTAATACAACTGCCCATTATAGATTTTTTATTATATCATCGTTATTTTGTATTATTTTAAAGGGTTTGTTTTTAATCTTCATTCACTGATTGAATCTATGGTAACCTTATACTACCAGGGAGAGACCATTGTTCTTGTAGATGAGGAGGAGCATTAGCTTATAAAGATGAACAACAAGTGGAGAAACCTGATGAATCGTAAATATCCAACACTTGAAAGAGTTTTCTTTTTCTATATTTTGAATTTACATGTTTATCAATAATTTGAGTATCCCTTACATTTTTCAGAATGAAAGATGTGAAGATCTACTACCCTTCAAAGTATACAAAGTTTTCTTCTTGTTCAATGTTAGTATTTACTACGAAGTAGTGCTTTTTTATTTTAATTGTTATTTTTATTTGATAATGTTTAACTTCTAGGGATAGTCCGAAATCTGCTTAAGTTTCTTATGCAGACTTTGACTGTCGCATCCTCAAGCCTACTTGACATCTACTATCATGAGCTTTTGTATGAGGTGATTATTATACATAAAAAGTTAATTGTCTTTCCCACCTCTTTTTTTGTTTAAGTGTTTTCTTTTCTTAGTTGCTTTATCTTAAAGTATGACTTATCCTTGTATTCGGTGTCAGTATTTTTATTATTTTTATTTTTTTAAGGATGGTTTCTCTTGGCTTGGAATTTTTGGTGCACGGCAATTGATAAAAATGGTAAATTGATTGTTATAGATTTTCCTCATTATACTGACATGACAATGATTGTACCATTTCGCAATATTTTGTTTGATGTTGTTGGTTTTTGGCCTTTCATTCAAGCATGACTAATGTAGGTTGGGATAAAATTTAGAGAATAGAGAGAATTTAGAGTGAAAGAATACAATAAGATAGAATAGAGGAACAAGAAGACATAGGATTAGAAGGACAATAATTACTCAAGAGAAGTAAATTAGAGTTTAAATATTCATTAATCATAAAAAACTATTGAGAAAATAACAATCACAAACTACCAATTCGCTTTGGAGGTTTAAATTGTGTGGTTTTGAATTTTTAGGTTTGAACAAAAAGGTATGAACCTATATATGTGGGTTTTTTGTGGTTCGAACTGGTGTTTGGTTATGTAAGGTCTAAACATAGAATAAAGTTTGAACCAGTGTTTGATTACTGTTGAATGAAAATATTTATTAATGTTGAAATAATATTTCACACACAACATAATTTCACCTATCTTAGGATTTAACTAGAATAGGAGTTTATTATTTTTAGTTAGACCAATTCAAGATTATAAGAATAACCTCTTAATTACAATCCCTTGGTACAAGAGAAAACCTTTTGATTCCAATTAAAACGGTAAATACTATTTTTTTGTGAATTTGAAAAATTTGGGTTGATTTAAAATTGCGGCTGAACTCAGTGAATTTTGTCGAGTTGCCTACATACCCCGTTAAGGGATCAAGCCACTTGTAGTTCAAAATTTGGGTTTGAGAATTTTGGATAATTCCTCGGTGTATGACCTTATGAGGAATTGACGCACTTTGAAATTTGATTTGGTTTTGTATTGATTTTCTCTTCTTTGAGAATTTTAGAAATGAATTTGGTCTTGAAACTGAACCTAAATTTTAGGTTGCCTACGTATCCCATTGGGAATCAAGTCAATCGTAGTTCTTAAAAAATTGCGGCTGAACTCAGTGAATTTTGTTGAGTTGCCTACATACCCCGTTAAGGGATCAAGCCACTTGTAGTTCGAAATTTGGTTTTGAATTTGGATTTTGAAGAATTCCCCGATATATGATCATAGGAGGAATTCAGGATCGAATTTGATTTTGAAACTGCACCTAAATTTTTAGGTTGCCTACGTATCCCATAGGGAATCAAGTCAATCGTAGTTCTTGATTTTTTTAGATTTTGAAGAATTCCCCGATATATGCATAGGAGGAATTCATGATCGAATTTTATATTGAAACTGCACCTTAATTTTTAGGTTGCCTACGTATCCCATAGGGAATCAAGTCAATCGTAGTTCTTGATTTTTTTAGATTTTGAAGAATTCCCCGATATATGCATAGGAGGAATTCATGATCGAATTTTATATTGAAACTGCACCTTAATTTTTAGGTTGCCTACGTATCCCATAGGGAATCAAGTCAATCGTAGTTCTTGATTTTTTTAGATTTTGAAGAATTCCCCGATATATGCATAGGAGGAATTCATGATCGAATTTTATATTGAAACTGCACCTTAATTTTTAGGTTGCCTACGTATCCCATAGGGAATCAAGTCAATCGTAGTTCTTGAATTTGAATTTAATCTTGAAACTACACCTAAATTTTTAGGTTGCCTACGTATCCCATAGGGAATCAAGTCAATCGTAGTTCTTAAATTTGAATTTGGATTTGAAAGTTGTATTTGGATAATTCCCCGGTACATGACCTTATGAGGAATTAAAAGGATCCTTTTTAAATTTGGTGTTGAGATTTTTTGATTTGAATTTGAGATTTAAAAATTGTATTTAATCACCATATGATTTTATGAGACAATAGGCTCATCTTTTGCACTAAAGGACCATAGAGGGGCCCAATTTGTGCACTTTAAATTTTAAGGTATTTAATATTCCGAATTTCTTTTGAGATTATTGTCTTTTGTATATTTTTTTTATTTCAAAATTCAAAATAAAATCTACCATTTGAATTAGATTTTGTTATGATTTGATTTATTTTGACTCATCTTCTAATCTCAAGAGGAATTAAAATCCCTTTTTTTTGCTAACAATTTGATTTCAAAGAAAACTCAAACTTCTATCATCCTCCCCTTTTCTACACGTTTCCTCTTCTTTTATATATATATATATATATATATATATACACGCACTGCAAAACAAAGTGTAACTTTTATATATATATATATATAAGTCACAAACGCATAGCAAACGTCAGCCAATTTTCTACAAACGTATAACAAGTGTCACAGCAAGCATTATTTGTGAAGGTATTTTTTCCCCTGCACATGAACTCATATATATATATATTTGTGAAGATATTGAGAAAGAGATGCAAGTGACGGTTCCTTGCTCTCATTTTTTTTTCTTTGATTGTTTCTTGGTGGGTATAGTGCGATTTATATAAATATTTTTATATAAATCATATGCACATAATTTTTCATATGTCGATCTTTAAAGTGTAATTCATATGAGTTTTTTTTACTCGAATTGCACTCAAAATAATCGTACCCAATAATTTAGGAAACTTTTAATCCTTAATTTTTTTAAAATTATATTTAACTTATATAAATCTCTAAAAAGAAATCTAAGTCTCAGTGATAATCACATGATTGTGATAAGAACGAGAGACCACACACTATGAGTGCATTAGGAATCTATTAAGAGTATTAGAAATCTCACGCAATGAGGCGTATATAAGATTTATTTTCACAGAGAGTATCAAAAAGTAAATCATAATCTCACATTTTAAAAATATATATAAAACTTGATTTAAATGTGTTGTATCTGCACCTTTTTTTTTTCTTTCTTTCACGTTTCCTGCACACAGTTTTTTTTGGTTTCCTTCTCACGCTTCCCCACAACACCCTTATATATATATATATATTCTTTCTTTCTTCCACTTTTCTTCTGCACACACGGTTTTTACTCTTTTTTTTTACTTTCTCTCACTTCTTCACTGCACACACCTGCACAAAGTCTCCAGGCCGAAAATTTTTCTTCCCGTCCTCCCCTTCTCTGCACTCACTCGCTTCCTTTATATAAGAGAACGAACACCACGTTATGCACCACATATTACACCACATTCTGCATCACGTTTTGCTCCATATTTTTCACCACGTTTTGCTCCACGTTTTTGCACCACGTTCAATTAAAACGTGCAATTTCTCTTTTTTTAAATCTCCCTTTCTTTTTTTTTTTGTGGGCCAGCGACAAAAATTTATTTCCTCCTCTCAATTTTTTTAAGGCCCATTTTTGGTTCATCATTTATGTTTTTTTTTTTTTTTTTTTACCGTGAACAGATGCCCCTTCAAGCGTGTGCATGTCATTGATGAACACGTGCGGCGCTTGAGTTTATTTTTTATTTTATTTTATTTTGTGGCTGCATCTAGTTTATTATCGGATTACCTATGTATCCTTTTCACAGGAATCGAGCCTTCCGTAGTTCTATGGGGAATACATGTTTTTTTATTTTTATTTTGGGGCTGTATCCAGTTTATTACCGGATTGCCTACGTACCCCTTTGGGGGATCAAGCCATTCGTAGTTCACTGCTTTACTTATTTGCTTCCGCTATTATCTTTCTTCTGCGGGTTATGCGTCAGGAGGCGTACCTCCCTATTTAGGCATAGAATTTCTTGACAAACTTTCCATTTACACAAGGGTAAATGCAGCGACCTTCTGAATCGGAAAGTTCATATGCCCCTTTTGGAAAGACCTTAGTGATGA
>NW_010356627.1:12823-14330 GCF_000414095.1 Morus notabilis | reverse complement strand
TGGGGTTTGGGTTTTAGGGTTTGGGGTTTGGGGTTTGGGGTTTAGGGTTAAGGGTTTACGGTTCAGGGTTCAGGGTTCAAGGCTTAGGACTAAGGGCTTGGGGCTCAGGGTTCAGGTTTCAGGGCTCAGGATTCAGGGTTCATGGTTCAGGGTTCAGGGATCGGGGCTCTGGGCTCGGTGCTCGGGGCTCGGGGTTCGGTGTTCAGGGTTCGGGGTTTGGGGCTCGGGGTTCGGTGTTCGTGGTCTGGGGTTCAGTGTTCATGGCTCTGCGCTCGGGGTTCGAGGTTCGGGGATCAGTATTTAGGGTCAGGGATTTGGGTTTGGGGTTCTGGGTTTGGGGTTCGGGGTTTGGGGTTCGGGCTTCGGGGTCACGGTTTAGGGCTCAGGGTTCAGGGTTCATGGTTTAGGGTTCAAGGTTCAGGGTTCAGGGATCAGGGTTCAGGGTTCAGGGCTCAGGGCTCAGGGCTTAGGGTTCAGGGCTAAGGTCTCAGGGTTCAGGGTTCAGGGTTCAGAGTTGAGGGTTTAGGGTTTGGGGTTTGGGGTTTAGGGTTCGGGGTTCAGGGTTCGGCATTCGAGGTTCGGGGGTTCACGGTTCACAGTTCAGGGTTCATGGTTCAGGGTTCAGGGTTCAGGGTTCATGGTTCAGGGTTCAGGGTTCAGGGTTAAGCGTTAAGTGTTTGGAGTTCAGGGATCGGGGTTCGGGGTTGGGGTTTAGGGTTTAGGGTTTGGGGTTTAGGGTTTAGGGTTTTGGGTTTAGGGTTCGGGGTTTGGGGTTTGGGGTTCGGGGTTTAGGGTTTGGTGTTTAGGGTTTAGGGTTTAGGTTCTAGGGTTTAGGGTCAAGGATTTAGGGTCTAGAGTTTAGGGTATAGGGTTTAGGGTTTGGGGATTAGGATTTGGGGTTAAGGGTTTGGGGTTTGGGGTTTTGGGGTTTGGGTTTAGGGTTTAGGATTTGGGGTTTGGGGTTTATGGTTTAGGGTTTAGGGTCTAGGGTTTAGGGTTTAGGGTTTTTTTAGGGTTTAGGTTCTAGGGTTTAGGGTCAAGGATTTAGGGTCTAGAGTTTAGGGTATAGGGTTTAGGGTTTGGGGATTAGGATTTGGGGTTAAGGGTTTGGGGTTTGGGGTTTTGGGGTTTGGGTTTAGGGTTTAGGATTTGGGGTTTGGGGTTTATGGTTTAGGGTTTAGGGTCTAGGGTTTAGGGTTTAGGGTTTTGGGTTTCTGGTTCAGGGTTTGGGGTTTGGGGTTTGGGGTTTGGGGTTTGGGTTTTTGGGTTTGGGGTTTGGGTTTTAGGGTTTGGGGTTTGGGGTTTGGGGTTTAGGGTTAAGGGTTTACGGTTCAGGGTTCAGGGTTCAAGGCTTAGGACTAAGGGCTTGGGGCTCAGGGTTCAGGTTTCAGGGCTCAGGATTCAGGGTTCATGGTTCAGGGTTCAGGGATCGGGGCTCTGGGCTCGGTGCTCGGGGCTCGGGGTTCGGTGTTCAGGGTTCGGGGTTTGGGGCTCGGGGTTCGGTGTT
>NW_010356627.1:1282-12368 GCF_000414095.1 Morus notabilis | reverse complement strand
TTTGGGGTTTTGGGTTTAGGGTTTGGGGTTTGGGGTTTGGAGTTTAGGGTTTAGGGTTTGGGGTTTAGGGTTTGGGGTTCAGGGTTCGGCGTTCGTGGTTCAGGTTTCGGGGTTTGAGGTTCAGGGTTCACGGTTGATGGTTCAGGGTTCACGGTTCAGGATTCAGGGTTCAGGGTTCACGGTTTAGGGTTCAGGATTCAGGGTTTAGGGTTTCGGGTTCTTGGGTCTGGGTTCAAGGTTGGGGGTTTAGGGGGTTTTGGGTTTAGGGTTTAGGGTTCAGTGTTCGGAGTTCGGGGTTCAGGGTTCGGGGTTCGGGGTTTGGGGTTCGGGGTCGGGGTTCAGGGTTTAGGGATTAGGGTTTGGGGATTAGGGTTTAGGGTTTAGGGTTTAGGGTTTGGGGTTCTGGGTTTGTGGTTTTGGGTTTGGGGTTTGGGGTTTCAGGTTTGGGGTTTAGGGTTTGGGGTTTGGGGTTTGGGGTTTGGGTTTTGGGTTTTGGGGTTTAGGGTTTAGGGTTTAGGGTTTGGGGTTTGGATTTCAGGGTTCGAGGTTTAGGTTTTAGGGTTTGGTGTTTTGGGTTTTGGGTTTTCATTTTACGGTTTAGGGTTTAGGGTTAAGGGTTTACGGTTCAGGGTTCAGGGTTCAAGGCTCAGGGCTAAGGGCTTAGGGCTCAGGGTTCCGGTTTCAGGGCTCAGGATTCAGGGTTCAGGCTTCAGGGATCGGGGCTCTGGGCTCGGTGCTCGGGGCTCAGGGTTCGGTGTTCAGGGTTCAGGGTTTGGGGCTCGGGGTTCGGTGTTCGGGGTTCGGGGTTCAGTGTTCAGGGCTCTGCGCTCGGGGTTCGAGGTTCGGGGTTTGGGGATCAGTGTTTAGGGTTCAGGGATTTGGGTTTGGGGTTCTGGGTTTGGGGTTCGGGGTTTGGAGTTCGGGGTTCGGGGTCACGGTTCAGGGTTCGGGGTTCAGGGTTCATGGTTTAGGGTTCAAGGTTCAGGGTTCAGGGTTCAGGGTTCCGGGCTCAGGGCTCAGGGTTCAGGGCTAAGGTCTTAGGGTTCAGGGTTCAGGGTTCTGAGTTGAGGGTTTAGGGTTTAGGGTTTACGGTTTGGGGTTTGGGGTTCGGGGTTCAGGGTTCGTTATTCGGGGTTCGGGGTTCGGGGTTCAGCGGTTCACAGTTCAGGGTTCATGATTCAGGGTTCAGGGTTCAGGGTTCAGGGTTTAGGGCTCAGGGTTCAGGGTGTAGGGTTAAGCATTAAGGGTTAAGTGTTTGGTGTTAGGGATCGGGGTTCGGGGTTGGGGTTTAGGGTTTGGGGTTTGGGGTTTAGGGTTTAGGGTTTAGGGTATAGGGTCAAGGATTTAGGGTCTAGAGTTTAGGGTATAGGATTTAGGGTTTGGGGATTAGGGTTTGGGGTTAAGGGTTTGGTGTATGGGGTTTTAGGTTTAGGGTTTAGGGTTTAAGGTTCAGGGTTCAGGGTTTAGGGTTTAGGGTATAGGGTCAAGGATTTAGGGTCTAGAGTTTAGGGTATAGGATTTAGGGTTTGGGGATTAGGGTTTGGGGTTAAGGGTTTGGTGTATGGGGTTTTAGGTTTAGGGTTTAGGGTTTAAGGTTCAGGGTTCAGGGTTTAGGGTTTAGGGTATAGGGTCAAGGATTTAGGGTCTAGAGTTTAGGGTATAGGATTTAGGGTTTGGGGATTAGGGTTTGGGGTTAAGGGTTTGGTGTATGGGGTTTTAGGTTTAGGGTTTAGGGTTTAAGGTTCAGGGTTCAGGGTTTAGGGTTTAGGGTATAGGGTCAAGGATTTAGGGTCTAGAGTTTAGGGTATAGGATTTAGGGTTTGGGGATTAGGGTTTGGGGTTAAGGGTTTGGTGTATGGGGTTTTAGGTTTAGGGTTTAGGGTTTAAGGTTCAGGGTTCAGGGTTTAGGGTTTAGGGTATAGGGTCAAGGATTTAGGGTCTAGAGTTTAGGGTATAGGATTTAGGGTTTGGGGATTAGGGTTTGGGGTTAAGGGTTTGGTGTATGGGGTTTTAGGTTTAGGGTTTAGGGTTTAAGGTTCAGGGTTCAGGGTTTAGGGTTTAGGGTATAGGGTCAAGGATTTAGGGTCTAGAGTTTAGGGTATAGGATTTAGGGTTTGGGGATTAGGGTTTGGGGTTAAGGGTTTGGTGTATGGGGTTTTAGGTTTAGGGTTTAGGGTTTAAGGTTCAGGGTTCAGGGTTTAGGGTTTAGGGTATAGGGTCAAGGATTTAGGGTCTAGAGTTTAGGGTATAGGATTTAGGGTTTGGGGATTAGGGTTTGGGGTTAAGGGTTTGGTGTATGGGGTTTTAGGTTTAGGGTTTAGGGTTTAAGGTTCAGGGTTCAGGGTTTAGGGTTTAGGGTATAGGGTCAAGGATTTAGGGTCTAGAGTTTAGGGTATAGGATTTAGGGTTTGGGGATTAGGGTTTGGGGTTAAGGGTTTGGTGTATGGGGTTTTAGGTTTAGGGTTTAGGGTTTAAGGTTCAGGGTTCAGGGTTTAGGGTTTAGGGTATAGGGTCAAGGATTTAGGGTCTAGAGTTTAGGGTATAGGATTTAGGGTTTGGGGATTAGGGTTTGGGGTTAAGGGTTTGGTGTATGGGGTTTTAGGTTTAGGGTTTAGGGTTTAAGGTTCAGGGTTCAGGGTTTAGGGTTTAGGGTATAGGGTCAAGGATTTAGGGTCTAGAGTTTAGGGTATAGGATTTAGGGTTTGGGGATTAGGGTTTGGGGTTAAGGGTTTGGTGTATGGGGTTTTAGGTTTAGGGTTTAGGGTTTAAGGTTCAGGGTTCAGGGTTTAGGGTTTAGGGTATAGGGTCAAGGATTTAGGGTCTAGAGTTTAGGGTATAGGATTTAGGGTTTGGGGATTAGGGTTTGGGGTTAAGGGTTTGGTGTATGGGGTTTTAGGTTTAGGGTTTAGGGTTTAAGGTTCAGGGTTCAGGGTTTAGGGTTTAGGGTATAGGGTCAAGGATTTAGGGTCTAGAGTTTAGGGTATAGGATTTAGGGTTTGGGGATTAGGGTTTGGGGTTAAGGGTTTGGTGTATGGGGTTTTAGGTTTAGGGTTTAGGGTTTAAGGTTCAGGGTTCAGGGTTTAGGGTTTAGGGTATAGGGTCAAGGATTTAGGGTCTAGAGTTTAGGGTATAGGATTTAGGGTTTGGGGATTAGGGTTTGGGGTTAAGGGTTTGGTGTATGGGGTTTTAGGTTTAGGGTTTAGGGTTTAAGGTTCAGGGTTCAGGGTTTAGGGTTTAGGGTATAGGGTCAAGGATTTAGGGTCTAGAGTTTAGGGTATAGGATTTAGGGTTTGGGGATTAGGGTTTGGGGTTAAGGGTTTGGTGTATGGGGTTTTAGGTTTAGGGTTTAGGGTTTAAGGTTCAGGGTTCAGGGTTTAGGGTTTAGGGTATAGGGTCAAGGATTTAGGGTCTAGAGTTTAGGGTATAGGATTTAGGGTTTGGGGATTAGGGTTTGGGGTTAAGGGTTTGGTGTATGGGGTTTTAGGTTTAGGGTTTAGGGTTTAAGGTTCAGGGTTCAGGGTTTAGGGTTTAGGGTATAGGGTCAAGGATTTAGGGTCTAGAGTTTAGGGTATAGGATTTAGGGTTTGGGGATTAGGGTTTGGGGTTAAGGGTTTGGTGTATGGGGTTTTAGGTTTAGGGTTTAGGGTTTAAGGTTCAGGGTTCAGGGTTTAGGGTTTAGGGTATAGGGTCAAGGATTTAGGGTCTAGAGTTTAGGGTATAGGATTTAGGGTTTGGGGATTAGGGTTTGGGGTTAAGGGTTTGGTGTATGGGGTTTTAGGTTTAGGGTTTAGGGTTTAAGGTTCAGGGTTCAGGGTTTAGGGTTTAGGGTATAGGGTCAAGGATTTAGGGTCTAGAGTTTAGGGTATAGGATTTAGGGTTTGGGGATTAGGGTTTGGGGTTAAGGGTTTGGTGTATGGGGTTTTAGGTTTAGGGTTTAGGGTTTAAGGTTCAGGGTTCAGGGTTTAGGGTTTAGGGTATAGGGTCAAGGATTTAGGGTCTAGAGTTTAGGGTATAGGATTTAGGGTTTGGGGATTAGGGTTTGGGGTTAAGGGTTTGGTGTATGGGGTTTTAGGTTTAGGGTTTAGGGTTTAAGGTTCAGGGTTCAGGGTTTAGGGTTTAGGGTATAGGGTCAAGGATTTAGGGTCTAGAGTTTAGGGTATAGGGTTTAGGGTTTGGGGATTAGGGTTTGGGGTTAAGGGTTTGGGGTTTGGAGTTTTGGGTTTAGGGTTTAGGATTTGGGGTTTGGTGTTTAGGGTTTAGGGTCTAGGGTCTAGGGTTTATGGTTTAGGGTGTAGGGTTTCTGGTTCAGAGTTTGGGGTTTGGGGTTTGGGGTTTGGGGTTTGGGGTATGGGGCTTAGGGTTTAGGGTTTAGGGTTTAAGGTTCAGGGTTCAGGGTTCAGAATTCAGGGGAGTTTAGGGTTTAGGGTTTGGGGTTTGGGGTTTAGAGTTTAGGGTTTTGGGTTTAGGGTTCAGGGTTTGGGGTTTGGGGTTTAGAGTTTAGGGTTTTGGGTTTAGGGTTCAGGGTTTGGGGTTTGGGGTTTAGAGTTTAGGGTTTTGGGTTTAGGGTTCAGGGTTTGGGGTTTGGGGTTTAGAGTTTAGGGTTTTGGGTTTAGGGTTCAGGGTTTGGGGTTTGGGGTTTAGAGTTTAGGGTTTTGGGTTTAGGGTTCAGGGTTTGGGGTTTGGGGTTTAGAGTTTAGGGTTTTGGGTTTAGGGTTCAGGGTTTGGGGTTTGGGGTTTAGAGTTTAGGGTTTTGGGTTTAGGGTTCAGGGTTTGGGGTTTGGGGTTTAGAGTTTAGGGTTTTGGGTTTAGGGTTCAGGGTTTGGGGTTTGGGGTTTAGAGTTTAGGGTTTTGGGTTTAGGGTTCAGGGTTTGGGGTTTGGGGTTTAGAGTTTAGGGTTTTGGGTTTAGGGTTCAGGGTTTGGGGTTTGGGGTTTAGAGTTTAGGGTTTTGGGTTTAGGGTTCAGGGTTTGGGGTTTGGGGTTTAGAGTTTAGGGTTTTGGGTTTAGGGTTCAGGGTTTGGGGTTTGGGGTTTAGAGTTTAGGGTTTTGGGTTTAGGGTTCAGGGTTTGGGGTTTGGGGTTTAGAGTTTAGGGTTTTGGGTTTAGGGTTCAGGGTTTGGGGTTTGGGGTTTAGAGTTTAGGGTTTTGGGTTTAGGGTTCAGGGTTTGGGGTTTGGGGTTTAGAGTTTAGGGTTTTGGGTTTAGGGTTCAGGGTTTGGGGTTTGGGGTTTAGAGTTTAGGGTTTTGGGTTTAGGGTTCAGGGTTTGGGGTTTGGGGTTTAGAGTTTAGGGTTTTGGGTTTAGGGTTCAGGGTTTGGGGTTTGGGGTTTAGAGTTTAGGGTTTTGGGTTTAGGGTTCAGGGTTTGGGGTTTGGGGTTTAGAGTTTAGGGTTTTGGGTTTAGGGTTCAGGGTTTGGGGTTTGGGGTTTAGAGTTTAGGGTTTTGGGTTTAGGGTTCAGGGTTTGGGGTTTGGGGTTTAGAGTTTAGGGTTTTGGGTTTAGGGTTCAGGGTTTGGGGTTTGGGGTTTAGAGTTTAGGGTTTTGGGTTTAGGGTTCAGGGTTTGGGGTTTGGGGTTTAGAGTTTAGGGTTTTGGGTTTAGGGTTCAGGGTTTGGGGTTTGGGGTTTAGAGTTTAGGGTTTTGGGTTTAGGGTTCAGGGTTTGGGGTTTGGGGTTTAGAGTTTAGGGTTTTGGGTTTAGGGTTCAGGGTTTGGGGTTTGGGGTTTAGAGTTTAGGGTTTTGGGTTTAGGGTTCAGGGTTTGGGGTTTGGGGTTTAGAGTTTAGGGTTTTGGGTTTAGGGTTCAGGGTTTGGGGTTTGGGGTTTAGAGTTTAGGGTTTTGGGTTTAGGGTTCAGGGTTTGGGGTTTGGGGTTTAGAGTTTAGGGTTTTGGGTTTAGGGTTCAGGGTTTGGGGTTTGGGGTTTGGGGTATGGGGCTTAGGGTTTAGGGTTTAGGGTTTAAGGTTCAGGGTTCAGGGTTCAGAGCTCAGGGTTCAGGGCTCAGGGTTCAGGGCTTGGGGCTCAGGGTTCAGGGTTCTGGGTTCAGGTCCAGGGTTCAGGGCTCGGGGCTCGGGGCTCGGGGTTCGTGGGTCAGGGTTTGGGGTTCGGGGTTCGGTGTTCAGGGGTCGGGGTTCGGGGTTCTGGGTTTGGCGTTCGGGGTTCGGGGTTCACAGTTCACGGTTCACGGATCTCAGTTCAGGTTCAGTGTTCAGGGTTCGGGGTTCAGGGTTCAGGGATCAGGGTGTAAGGTTCAGGGTCTGGGCTCAGGGCTCAGGGCGCAGGGTTTAGGGCTAGGGACTCAGGAATCAGGGTTCAGGGTTCAGGGTTCATGGTTCTGTGTTAAGGGTTCAGGGTTCAGGGTTCAGAATTCAGGGGACATGGTTCAGGGTTCAGGGTTCAAGGTTCAGGGTTTAGGGTTCAAGGTTGAGGGTTTGCGGTTTAGGATTTGGCATTTGGGGTTTAGGGTTCGGGGTTCAGGGTTCGGCGTTCGGGGTTTGAGGTTCGGGGTTCACGATTCACGGTTCAGGGTTCATGGTTCAGGGTTCAGGGTTCAGGGTTCAGGGCCCAGGGTTCAGGGTGTAGGGTTCAGGGTTCAGGGTTCAGTGTTAGGGGTTCGGGGATCGGGGTTCTAGGGTCTAGAGTTTAGGGTATAGGGATTAGGGTTTGGGGTTTGAGGTTTGGGGTTTAGGCTTTAGGGTTTAGGGTGTAGGGTTCAGGGTTCAGTGTTAGGGGTTCGGGGATCGGGGTTCTAGGGTCTAGAGTTTAGGGTATAGGGATTAGGGTTTGGGGTTTGAGGTTTGGGGTTTAGGCTTTAGGGTTTAGGGTGTAGGGTTCAGGGTTCAGTGTTAGGGGTTCGGGGATCGGGGTTCTAGGGTCTAGAGTTTAGGGTATAGGGATTAGGGTTTGGGGTTTGAGGTTTGGGGTTTAGGCTTTAGGGTTTAGGGTGTAGGGTTCAGGGTTCAGTGTTAGGGGTTCGGGGATCGGGGTTCTAGGGTCTAGAGTTTAGGGTATAGGGATTAGGGTTTGGGGTTTGAGGTTTGGGGTTTAGGCTTTAGGGTTTAGGGTGTAGGGTTCAGGGTTCAGTGTTAGGGGTTCGGGGATCGGGGTTCTAGGGTCTAGAGTTTAGGGTATAGGGATTAGGGTTTGGGGTTTGAGGTTTGGGGTTTAGGCTTTAGGGTTTAGGGTGTAGGGTTCAGGGTTCAGTGTTAGGGGTTCGGGGATCGGGGTTCTAGGGTCTAGAGTTTAGGGTATAGGGATTAGGGTTTGGGGTTTGAGGTTTGGGGTTTAGGCTTTAGGGTTTAGGGTGTAGGGTTCAGGGTTCAGTGTTAGGGGTTCGGGGATCGGGGTTCTAGGGTCTAGAGTTTAGGGTATAGGGATTAGGGTTTGGGGTTTGAGGTTTGGGGTTTAGGCTTTAGGGTTTAGGGTGTAGGGTTCAGGGTTCAGTGTTAGGGGTTCGGGGATCGGGGTTCTAGGGTCTAGAGTTTAGGGTATAGGGATTAGGGTTTGGGGTTTGAGGTTTGGGGTTTAGGCTTTAGGGTTTAGGGTGTAGGGTTCAGGGTTCAGTGTTAGGGGTTCGGGGATCGGGGTTCTAGGGTCTAGAGTTTAGGGTATAGGGATTAGGGTTTGGGGTTTGAGGTTTGGGGTTTAGGCTTTAGGGTTTAGGGTGTAGGGTTCAGGGTTCAGTGTTAGGGGTTCGGGGATCGGGGTTCTAGGGTCTAGAGTTTAGGGTATAGGGATTAGGGTTTGGGGTTTGAGGTTTGGGGTTTAGGCTTTAGGGTTTAGGGTGTAGGGTTCAGGGTTCAGTGTTAGGGGTTCGGGGATCGGGGTTCTAGGGTCTAGAGTTTAGGGTATAGGGATTAGGGTTTGGGGTTTGAGGTTTGGGGTTTAGGCTTTAGGGTTTAGGGTGTAGGGTTCAGGGTTCAGTGTTAGGGGTTCGGGGATCGGGGTTCTAGGGTCTAGAGTTTAGGGTATAGGGATTAGGGTTTGGGGTTTGAGGTTTGGGGTTTAGGCTTTAGGGTTTAGGGTGTAGGGTTCAGGGTTCAGTGTTAGGGGTTCGGGGATCGGGGTTCTAGGGTCTAGAGTTTAGGGTATAGGGATTAGGGTTTGGGGTTTGAGGTTTGGGGTTTAGGCTTTAGGGTTTAGGGTGTAGGGTTCAGGGTTCAGTGTTAGGGGTTCGGGGATCGGGGTTCTAGGGTCTAGAGTTTAGGGTATAGGGATTAGGGTTTGGGGTTTGAGGTTTGGGGTTTAGGCTTTAGGGTTTAGGGTGTAGGGTTCAGGGTTCAGTGTTAGGGGTTCGGGGATCGGGGTTCTAGGGTCTAGAGTTTAGGGTATAGGGATTAGGGTTTGGGGTTTGAGGTTTGGGGTTTAGGGTTTGGTACTTAGGGTTTAGGGTATAGGGTTTAGGGTTTGGGCTTTTGGGTTTGGGGTTTAGGGTTTGGGGTTAAGGGTTTGGGGTTTGGGGTTTAGGGTTTAGGGTTTAGGGTCTAGGGTCTTGGTTTAGGGTCTAGTGTTTAGGGTTTAGGGTTTAGGGTCTAGGGTCTTGGTTTAGGGTCTAGTGTTTAGGGTTTAGGGTTTAGGGTTCTGGGGTCTGGGTTCAAGGTTGGGGGTTTAGGGGGTTTTGGGTTTAGGGTTTAGGGTTTGGGGTTTAGGGTTCAGGGTTCAGGGTTCATGGTTTAGGGTTCAAGGTTCAGGGTTCAGGGTTCATGGTTTAGGGTTCAAGGTTCAGGGTTCAGGGTTCATGGTTTAGGGTTCAAGGTTCAGGGTTCAGGGTTCATGGTTTAGGGTTCAAGGTTCAGGGTTCAGGGTTCATGGTTTAGGGTTCAAGGTTCAGGGTTCAGGGTTCATGGTTTAGGGTTCAAGGTTCAGGGTTCAGGGTTCATGGTTTAGGGTTCAAGGTTCAGGGTTCAGGGTTCGGGGTTTGGGGCTCGGGGTTCAGTGTTCGGGGTTCGGGGTTCAGTGTTCAGGGCTCTGTGCTCGGGGTTCGAGGTTCGGGGTTCAGTATTTAGGGTTCAGGGATTTGGGTTTGGGGTTCTGGGTTTGGGGTTTGGGGTTTGGGGTTCGGGGTCACGGTTCTGGGCTCAGGGTTCAGGGTTCATGGTTTAGGGTTCAAGGTTCAGGGTTCAGGGTTCAGGGTTCAAGGCTCAGGGCTCAGGGCTCAGGGTTCAGGGCTAAGGTCTCAGGGTTCAGGGTTCAGGGTTTAGAGTTGAGGGTTTAGGGTTTAGGGTTTGGGGTTTGTGGTTTGGGGTTCAGGATTCAGGTTCGGCATTCGGGGTTCGGGGTTCGGGGGTTCACGGTTCACAGTTCAGGGTTCATGGTTCAGGGTTCAGGGTTCAGGGTTCATGGTTCAGGGTTCAGGGTTCAGGGCTCAGGGTTCAGGGTGTAGGGTTAAGGGTTAAGGGTTAAGTGTTTGGAGTTCAGGGATCGGGGTTCGGGGTTGGGGTTTAGGGTTTGGGGTTTGGGGTTTAGGGGTTAGGGTTTTGGGTTTAGGGTTTTGTTGTTTGGGGTTAGGGTTTTGGGGTTATGGGTTGGGGGTTAGGGGTTAGGGGTAGTTTAGGGTTTAGGTTCTAGGGTTTAGGGTCAAGGATTTAGGGTCTAGTG
Organism: Morus notabilis; assembly: GCF_000414095.1. NCBI lineage: Eukaryota > Viridiplantae > Streptophyta > Magnoliopsida > Rosales > Moraceae > Morus > Morus notabilis. The sequence continues at coordinate 2,783 of NW_010356627.1, read as the reverse complement.
TTTAGGGTATAGGGTTTAGGGTTTGGGGATTAGGGTTTGGGTTTAGGGTTTTGGGGTTTGGGGTTTAGGATTTAGGATTTGGGGTTTGGGGTTTTTGGGTTTAGGGTATAGTGTTTACGGTTTAGGGTTTAGGGTTTCATGTTCAGGGTTTAGGGTTTGGGGTTTGGGGTTTGGGGTATGGGGCTTGGGGCTAAGGGTTTAGGGTTTAAGGTTTAGGGTTTAAGGTTCAGGGTTCTCGGTTCACGGTTTACAGTCCAGGGTTGAGGTTCAGGGTTCAGGGTTAAGGGTTCTGGGCTCGGAGTTCAGGGCGCAGGGTTTAGGGCTAGGGGCTCAGGGTTAAGGGTTAAGGGTTCAGGGTTCAGGGTTTAGGGTTTAGGGTTTAAGGTTTAGGGTTTAAGGTTTAGGGTTTAAGGTTCAGGGTTCTCGGTTCACGGTTTACAGTCCAGGGTTGACGTTCAGGGTTCAGGGTTTAGGGTTCAGGGTTGAGGGTTTCGGGTTCTGGGGTCTGGGTTCAAGGTTGGTGGTTTAGGGGGTTTTGGGTTTAGTTCAGGGTTCGGAGTTCGGCGTTCAGGGTTCGGGGTTCGGGGTTTGGGGTAAGGGGTTCGGGGTTCAGGGTTTAGGGTTTAGGGTTTGGGGTTTAGGGTTAAGGGCTTAGGGTTTAGGGTTTAGGGTTTGGGGTTTTGGGTTTGTAGTTTTGGGTTTGGGGGTTGGGGTTTGGGGTTTGGGGTTTGTGGTTTAGGGTTAAGGGTTGGTTCGGAGTTCGGCGTTCAGGGTTCGGGGTTCGGGGTTTGGGGTAAGGGGTTCGGGGTTCAGGGTTTAGGGTTTAGGGTTTGGGGTTTAGGGTTAAGGGCTTAGGGTTTAGGGTTTAGGGTTTGGGGTTTTGGGTTTGTAGTTTTGGGTTTGGGGGTTGGGGTTTGGGGTTTGGGGTTTGTGGTTTAGGGTTAAGGGTTGGGGGTTTAGGGTTTGGGGTTCAGGGTTCGGCGTTCGTGGTTCAGGTTTCGGGGTTTGAGGTTCGGGGTTCACGGTTCACGGTTCAGGGTTCAGGGTTCAGGGTTAAGGGTTAAGGGTTCACGGTTCAGGGTTCAGGATTAAGGGTTTAGGGTTTTGGGTTCTGGGGTCTGGTTTAAAGGTTGGGGGTTTGGGGGGTTTTGGGTTTAGGGTTCAGGGTTCCGGGTTAAGAGTTCGGGGTTCAGGGTTCGGGGTTCGGGGTTTGGGGTTCGGGGTTCGGGGTACAGGGTTTAGGATTTAGGGTTTGGGGTTTAGGGTTTGGGGTTAAGGGTTTGGGGTTTGGGGTTTTGGGTTTAAGGTTTTCGGTTTGGGGTTTAGGGTTTGGGGTTTGGGGTTTAGGGTTTAGGGTTTAGGGTTTAGGGTCTAGGGTCTACGGTCTAGGGTTTAGGGTTTCGGGTTTAGGGTTTCATGTTCAGGGTTTAGGGTTTGGGTTTTGGGGTATGGGGCTTGGTGCTAAGGGTTTAGGGTTTAGGGTTTAAGGTTCAGGGTTCAC
>NW_010356627.1:0-730 GCF_000414095.1 Morus notabilis | reverse complement strand
GGTTTAGGGTTTAGGGTTTAGGGTTTGGGGTTTAGGGTTTAGGGCTTAGGGTTTAGGGTTTGGGGTTTTTGGTTTGGGGTTTGGGGTTTGGGATTTGGGGTTTGGGTTTAGGGTTTGGGGTTTTAGGTTTGGGGTTAAGGGTTTGGGGTTCGGGGCTCAGGGTTTAGGGTTTAGGGTTTGGGGTTTAGGGTTTAGGGTTTACGGTTTGGGGTTAAGGGTTTGGTGTTTGGGGTTTTGGGTTTAGGGTTTTGGGTTTGGGGTTTAGGGTTTGGGGTTTAGGGTTTGGGGTTTGGGGTTTAGGGTTTAGGGTTTAGGGTTTAGGGTCTAGGGTCTAGGGTCTAGGGTCTAGGGTTTAAGATTCGGGTTTAGGGTTTCATGTTCAGGGTTTAGGGTTTGGGATTTGGGGTATGGGGCTTGGGGCTAAGGGTTTTGGGTTTAGGGTTTAGGGTTTAAGGTTCAGGGTTCACAGTTCACGGTTCACAGTTCAGTGTTCAAGTTCAGGGTTCAGGGTTCAGGGTTCAGGCTTCTGGGCTCGGGGCTCAAGGCACAGGGTTTAGGGCTAGGGGCTCAGGGTTAAGGGTTAAGGGTTAAGGGTTCATGGTTCAAGGTTAAGGGTTAAGGGTTCAGGGGATATGGTTCGGGGTTCAGGGTTCAGGGTTAAGGGTTTAGGGTTAAGGGTTAAGGGGTTCGGGTTCTGGGGTCTGGGTTCAAGCTTGGGGGTTTAAGGGGT
>NW_010356626.1:0-790 GCF_000414095.1 Morus notabilis | reverse complement strand
CACGGGAACGGTGAAAACTTTTGGTGTCGAAAAGAGGCCCATAATCCGTTAGATCAAAGCTCTCTTTGCCCTCTACAACCGCCACGAAAATCGTGACAAATTTTTGTGTCGTAACGGGCCCCATTAGCCGTTAGATTGAAGCTCTCTTCGCAATCTACAATGGCCAAAGGAATGCTCAAAACTTTTGGTGTGTAACGGCGCCCACCAACCGATAGATCTAATCTCTGTTCGAGCTCTACAACCGCCACGGGAACGGTGACATCTTTTGGTGTCGTAACGGGGCCAATCATCCCTCATATCAAAGCTCTCTTCGTGCTCTACAACTGCCACCGGAATGGGGACAACCTTTGGTATCGTAACGGGGCCGGCCCATCAGACGTTATATCGAAGCTCTCTTCGCGCCCTACCATCGCCACTGGAATGGCGACAACGTTTGGTGTTGAAACGAGGCCCATCAGCCGTTAGATCGAAGCTTTCTTTGCGCTCTACAACCGTCCCGGGATGGGCGACAAATTTTGGAATCGTAACGGGGGCCATCATCCGTTATATCGAAGCTCTCTTCACGCTCTACACCAGCCACGAAATTAGCGACAACTTTTGGTGTCGTAACGGGGCCAGCCCATCAGAGGTCTCTTCTCGCCCCCCCCCCGCCACTATAATGGCGACAACGTTTGGTGTCAAAACGGGGCGGTCGTAGGTCGCGAAGAGAGCATCGATCTAACGGCTGATAGGCCCCATTACGCACCAAAAGTTGTCGTCGTTCCCGTGCCATTCGTAGATCGCGAAGAGA
>NW_010356625.1:29289-56627 GCF_000414095.1 Morus notabilis | reverse complement strand
ACAACATCACATCTCAACTCAAATTAACGAACCAAACGAGTCCTTATTCTCTTCGTTTCCATCTCCTTTCAAAAGAATTCCAAATCTCAGTAAGACATACTTTTGTTGTTGAGACGTGAAGGGCCTTTGTTCTTGCTTTTAATACTTTCCACTTCCCTAGGACATTCATACAATTCGTACTTTTTAACTTTAAACATTTCCATCCAATTTAATCCACACTTATTATTACACGTTAACTAATCCGTAGTTTCTCTATTTGGTGTCGTTTTATTTTGACGTCGAGTTTAAGAAATTGATTATTTTAGAGACTTTAATGGAAGTGTGAGAAAAAAGTATCCTACTGTATATGATAGGTTTAAAATTATAAACCACTACCAAAGAATTAATCCTCCTTATTTAAGAGAGTTTGTGAAAACTTTTTTAGAGGATCTCAAACATAAATAGTTAGGGCATACAATACGCTTAAGCCTCGAGTCATATTTAAGGCAAAAGATTTCCAGTCTCTAAGAGGACGTTTGTTTATTGTATTCGTCTATAATTCTGAATCATGATTAATAGCTTTTTATAGTATTTTTTTCTTATAAAAAACACACGTAAACAAGAATAATTTTGAATCATAATTCTGAATTTATGAATCAAACGTCTACTGAAGCAACTAACCTATCTTATGAGCCTTAAATGTGTTTTAGCCTCTAAATCGTCCCATGAACAGCAAGTTTAGTCAGTGACCCCACAGTATGTTGACAAGAGGTCCCACTATGTATTAAAGCATTAATATCGCCCTCTATATGTGGTATAAACAACTACATACTCCATCTTACCTAATATTTTAAATTCAACAAGAGATTATTGCTTCCATTAGACAACAAAATATCCGTAATCTGACTAAGTTAAAACCTGTCTTTTCGAATTATCTAAGCACTGATCATGCTTTTCCAGAGAGGCGTCTTCATCATTCATTAATAAGAAAACATAAGCAACTGAAGATCAATCTATTAAGTTTCCTTGCATTTCTATCTTCTTTTCCACCCAAATTGAACAATTTTCTAAATTTTTTAGTTTATTTTTCTCTTCGCTAATCACTTTCATGATCAAGCCAAAATAAAAAATGTGGCAGCTGGCAGCACCATTTTGCAATTGAATTGTGGTACCCCCGGAGGCAGAGAACAGATGGGGACAAACTCAAGCTAACCAATTTCTAGCCACAAAAAATAAAAAATAAAATAAAAAATAATTAAGACTTAATCCGAAATTCATGAACTAGTTGACGTTATCAAGACCTTTCAAATGAGTGTTTACATTTTTATCGTCATTCTTAAGTTTGGTAATAAGACCATCCAATGAGTTCACGAAGAGTCAATATTCACTAGTACAAACCTATGCCCGGGGATGATTTCAAAAGAAGATGGGCATTTGAGCTTAGGGACACTTGTTAATTTCAATGTCTCATAAAAATTCAAATTTAATTTTTTTATTACAATATTTTTTTCTCACGTACACAACTCAAATCATGACTTAAATTATGCAAATAAACATACTTTATAAGTGTAAGCACCATCGCTAATAAAAAAATAGTCTTTACGTGAACATTATACAGCAGAGTCCATTTTGTATTTGTAGACGGTACTTAACACTATTAGTGGCCTACTCATTTCAAAAAAGATTTAACTCTTTTGTACAGTCCAAAAAAAAAAAAACAAAAGAAGAAAAGAGAAAAGAGAAAAGAGAAAAGCTCCACTCTCAACAGAAAACCTTTCACAATAACATAATCTTGACTTCAGTTGACCCAATCCCATCAGTAAACAATTACCGTTACATGGATCCCATACATTTCTTAATTCACGACTAAATTTGCCGTACACGCCATGTTTGCCCGTTTTAAATAACAGAGCAAGAAAAAGTTTGTTCCCCACCCATTGGGGATTTGAGAAGATATAAAGGGCCTATATAAATTTTCAAAAAATAATAATAAAAAAAATAGAAGAATTAAATCAGATACACTGGTTTTTCCTTACATTCCACCAATTCACTGTGGCATATATAGCAAGACTAAAACAAGTTCTAGGAAGTCCTATCTTTTAAAAATCAGAATCTAAAGCAAGCAAGCCATGTGCAGGTTTCCCCATCTGGTGTCTAATAAATGTATGTGGTGGGGTACATTGAATATGGAATTGTTGGTCCTGCTAATGGGTAGGTTAACTCGTGCCCAAAGAATCCTTTGGCAATAGTCACCATGTTCCGTTTTTTTTTTTTTTTTTTTTTTTTTTTTTTTTTTTTTTTTTGTTGTTGAGGTGTGTAATCATGTCACAAGAATACAGTAATTGCAAATATTCAACTAAACAATATTTGCACATGCCCTGTATGTTAGATACCCATCATCATCTTCATATGTTGAGATCTAACCTCTAGAGGAACTGCACCTTTTTGTTCAACAATAAACCTTATTAGTACATGTTAAGTGTCGAAAAAAAGGAAAACTTGGGCTTGTTGGTGTCTTTGATTCTTTTCCATAGAGAAGTTCGGTTGTCCAATGTCACTTACAAAGTACATGAACAAGAATCATGCGAAAAGCATGTTATGAAAGCTGACAGAAGGATCCTAAGCAGTGTAGGGATTAAGCAAAACTCAGTTAATGGATTATAAATAGCCACTGCCGTTGATGTTCCGTACAATCAGAACAGTGGCCTTTTGTTGTTTCTGAACCTTATGACAGCAGTTAGTGTATATCACAAGCCAATGAATCGAAATCTTGACACAATGGTAAATTGTCATATCCAGTTTACTAATTATACAGCATAGATCCTTACCACCCTCTTCATCTTGGACCGGCATACAGGACAAACGCCTTTCTTGGCTTTGATCTCGATCAAACAAGACATGCAACAAGCCATATGACCACAGGGAATGCACGCACCTTCTTTTGGAGCTTCCCAGCAGACCACACATGAGGAAGAATGACCTCCAGCTTTCTTACAATTTGATGCAGACGCCTCATCGTCCGTGGGTTGTGAGGAAGAGTCCTCATCTAGATTAAGTGATGGATAGTGGATAGGCCCTTCAGCTGAAATCTTCTCTGGAATAAGAGGAGCAGATGCAGCTGATGAAACTGATACGGAAGCGTCATTGTTTTTGGAGACACTTGAGGTGCTTTCAGCACAGGTTTGGGAATGTTTAGTTTGCTTTCCAAGTGGCTGAGGTTCATGACCAAGCTCACTCCAGCCATTGTGGTCTTCCTTAACTTGTCCATTCATCCATCCGGTGTTGTTCTTCTCAGAATGTGTAGTTCCAACAGCTGACCCCCACCCATTATAACTGTCATCATTCGCAGAGGTTCCCCACCCATTTGTGTTGGATGCTTCAGGTATCGGATAAGAATTAGGAGCCCGAAATGCATATGCAGAAGCAGGCTGAATGGGGTCACTTGACGCCATTCCCAATTCTGCACCTCCTATAGAGGTTTGTGTGTTATGATGAATTGGGGAAGGTATAACCTGAACAAAAAGAAGAAAAAACAAATTGGTTACACTAGGCAAAAACCACATGGCATCACTGTTTAATATGAATGCCTATCCTTCTAAATACATACAACAGCCAAGCACAAGATACAATTTTCACAGAATTAAAATCCTTACATGCTATGCAAATAACTGCAATGCATTAGTTTTCCACCTTTTCGTTCCCAAGGAGCTAAACAAATTAAAGAAGAATGGAGATATTTTGCATTTAGAAATTAATTACAAAATGAATTCAAGGTGAATAGACTATGCTTCAGTTATTGCAATATGTGAAGTTATTGAAAATTGAACTACTTGCTGAAAATCAAGTATGAAAAATTAGTTTGAATTTATTTAGCTAGTGCTGACATGTAAGTAAAGCATCCTGTAGTTAAAATCTTCCAGAAGTGATACTTTGAAAACAATCTATTTTAGAGATTCCTCAGATTAAACTTTTTAAAGCTTAATTAGCTACATAGTCCTTTTCTTTTCTCTCAAAAAAACCCACATTATCCAGGCACTATGTATACATTACTTGTAGTGCTTAGACCAGTGGCTCAGACATACTATCCTCACAATTCATTGTCACACATCAAGACAATTTCTAAGCTACAAACAGGCCAACTTTGCCAAATTCAAAAGTAGTTACTAGTACATTATAACTTCAAACTTGTATCTGAAAAATTCAAGTAGAAAAGAAAAAGACAAAAACAACCTACATCGGTGTTTGATGATACCTGAACAACTCCTCGGCATGCCTCGTATAACGAGAGAAGTTGCTTTTTATCACCCAAAATAGCAGATGCAAGTTTAAGCCGAGATTCTGATAGCAAATTATATGATTAGTAGAAAGAAGTGGCTCATCAAGAAATGAATTGACAAGTTTGCAGAAAACTAGCATATGACAAAAGTAAACAAAGTGTTAAGAATTGGACACCCTAATTCTACATAACTGAGAGCAATAAAACGTGGAAAAATAAATCAAGCAAAATTGACACAAAATTTATTGAGGTTCGCCTCAATGTGAGACTACGTCATTTTTCAGCCGATGCAATTTTTCCACTATGATAAAGATGAAGTTACTCAACTCTCTATGTTTTTCTCTACCTCTAATCTCCCAAAAACGGCGCCCACTAGGACAACCGAATTCTACAAGTGTGAAATTCCCAAACTACCCTTAATAAAATTTTGGTGCGGCTTTGCCCCTGCACCCCCAGCAAGGGGGGCACCTTCTAACCCCCACGGCGACCTTACCGTGAAGGTTGATCCGCGGAATCCTCTGTGTAAAGCAAAAAATCGTCAAGGCAAATATTAGACCCCACGATTTAACATAAAAGCTGTTGCATATAGCATGATTTTACCTATATAAATACATTTCGAATTCAAAGTACAATCGATGATTTCAACTCACATAACCAAGAGATTCCAATGAAAAATTTGTTAAGTACCTACCAGACCCAACACCTAGGTTCATTTGAATAAGTTAACAAAAGAAACCAGTTAGTGGAGTCCAACACCTGAACGCAAAGTAACTCTCGAAAGAAATACATAGATAATAGTTTGAACAGTGGAAAATTACTGCTAGAATCATCAAAAACTGTCAATTTCGGATCTGATTGAGAAAGATCAGGTTCCTCAATCTGGGCCCTCCGGAGAGAAACAACCGAACGAGGCCGGGCATCCTGTTTATAAATCAGCAGTTATACAGATTGAAATGTAGAAAAGGATAAAGGATGAGTTTATGTACGAAACAATAAAGGATGAGTTACATTATGTAGGTATGTAGGATGAGTTTATGTAAAAGAAAAAAAAAAACCGATGAGTTACATTATGTATGTATGTATCTAGATGCTCTGATCATTAAGGTACGCTGCAACAAGAGTACTGGATTTTGCGTAACAATTTAATAAGTTATGCCCACGGCATCAAGGTAAAATTTCAATTTATAACTTTCTACTAAAATATGTTTCTAGCATGGATCAGAAGGAAGCAAAACATTGCATAAATTGTGCAACAAAACTATGACAGTGGCAAAAGAAGTCCAAAGTAATGCACCAAAAAAAAAAAGGCCAAAGTAGTTATATAAGACAAACTGTGGAATCTTGTGTTGCATGGAGAAAGAGTAACAAGATGAAGAGTAACACTAGTGCTTACATGTACATTATTTAATATTTTCTCCAAAAAAAAGAAATTGATATGCCAATTGACGAGAGAACAAGAATGACTATACAAGCAACTAACAAAAGGATGTGAAACTTAAAAACCAAAAGACGTCGTGTATAAATCATATGAATGCTACAGTGAACCAGAAAGACATAGCCAAACACAAAAAGTTCATAGCAATAAAAGTACACCAATTAAAATCCCTTATACCTTTATGGTAGAATATACAGCAAGCTCCAAGTTAGACTTTGCAGGATTATTAGGACCATGAGGAATGACTACAACCCAACTGCAAGCAACGAACTCTAATTAGCTGGACATATGAAATGATCATCATAACAAAACACGATGAGATAAACAAAAAAGAACATCAAGAGGGATCAATCCATTAACAAAAAGTAAGCAATATGCATACATTTTTCTCGACAACAGATATGGTGCTAGTCCTTCAAGGAAGCCCGGACCATATATCATCCGGACCCAGCCAGAGAAATAGCACATGTGTTGCTAAAAGCAATAAAGAAAAGTAAAACAAAGTTAAAATATTGGTCACATAATAATCTAGCGATATACAAAGAACATAGGAATTGCTACTTCCAATTTCTTGCGCATACCTCAATTACACGAACAACATGGGCGTGCCGGTTCTGTCTAGCAACATCTAGTGGAGTTTGACAATCATCATTCCGCACTATAGCATTTGCTGTAACATTAATATGGAGACAGTTCATTCATAATGCATGTACGTTAATCACTATAGGATTTTATTTGCCAATCTTAGAGACTAGAGTGATTAAAGAAAAAAACACAGAGTTGGTGTGAGGCGTATGATGCTCTTGCAACTTCTTCTTTATCAGTACGAAATTTTGTGGTGGCTGAAAGTGTTAATGGTGAGTCACTATAAGTCTTCTGTGTTCTTATTTGCTTCTTTTAGTTTTATCACCTCGGTAGCAAAGGAATAGGGCGTCTAATTCTTAACGTTTTATTTACCCTTTATACCGAAAAATATGTGGAATCAAAATCAATGCGTGTAACAAATTAAAAAGACGTACCTCCACTGGAGAGAAGTAAATTAACTGTGAGTACCAGGCCTGCTCTTGCAGCGTGATGCAAGGGAGTGCCGGCATGACAACCTGCCAGAATCAGTGATCAAAATGTTCATATATACTCCCGAGCAATAATACCCAATTGAAAATAAAAGTAAAGTACGATGTTTAAATCTACAATACAACAAACAATTTTGAATTTTTGATGAAATTACCAGGGCGATAAGCATTAACATTGGCACCCAATTCGATGAGAGTTTTAGCAGCATCAAACAAATTGCGGTTCATGCACGCCACCATTAGGGCATTTTTTCCTTCTCTGTCAATCCACTGTTTCAAAACACAAACTCAAACAACCAAAAATAGAAAGAAAAAATTTTAAAAAAAAATGAAATGCACCCACAAACTGCAAAGCGACAACAAAGCAAACTACAGAAACGCTAGGGTTTCACTTCTCGTCGTATGATTGGATTAAACCCCAAGTTCAATCAAATTTTGGTCTCCCAATTTGAGAAATCCAATCTTCGTTCATTTCATAAGTTTGAATCACAATTCAATCTTTTTCGCTACAGTATTTTCTCTTGCGAAAATTTCAGTTCAAAATTTCCATTCAAACCTACGGAAAGAACACCTAGCAAACAAACAAATAGTTATGGCTTCCGGAAACTAACGAGATTCGTCAAAATCCAATAAAAGAGGAAGTATTACCTCAAGGCTAGCACCTTCTCGGAACAGAGCTCTAATGGCTTCCACATTGCCGGTGGCGAGGACGATATCGTAGAGCAATTCGGCTTTGGAGCGTGGTTGAACTTGATTCATTGAATCGAGATTTTGGCCCATCGTTAAAGATTGAAACAACAGAGCAAGAGGAGAAGAAAGACGCTACTTGAAAGAGAGGTTCTTGTTAGTTCGATTTTTTTTTTCTTTCTGAGTGCCAATCAAAATCAAATGTTTAGAAGCTTAGCACAGAAGTAGTTGCACATTTCGCGCTTTTTCTCCGGACAATGAAAACGCTGCCACGTGTCAATGTATCTTTATTCCGTGGAGATTTTTCGGTAACCTTTTTCTCGGAGGTTAATTTTAATAATAACACTTTTAAATAAATGATTATTAATTTTAACATCACTTTTATATATTTTCACAATTAATATTAACATATTAGCAGTATGAGATAAAATAATTTTTATATCACTTACGTCAAAATTATTATTTAAAAGCACCTCAAAAAAACTCTCAACTTTCTCCCGCCTATTATCTCTCTCTACACCCCATTTTCGGCTCTCTCTACACCTCATTTTTGGCTCTCTCTCTACTCGGTCTCTCTCTTCCCGACGCCCTCATTTCATCGTCGTCAATACTCCGGTTGTGCACCAGATCGAGGTTGGTACACAATTTTTTTATTTTTCTTTTTAAATTTATTTTTTAGGACACTTAGTATATAGAACTCGAAAAAATGACTAGGTTGAACTTAATGTGATAGAAATTGATATTATTCTTCATCAATTTGAGATTTTAGATGGTTTATAATTTATATGTAAACTGATTCTAACGACCGTCACGTCATAGACATAGTTGACCTTGGGAGTCATAGTATTATGACTCATAGTATTATATGTCCGGTCATAATATTATGACCATTCAGTCATGATAGTATGAGTCATTGTCTATGAGTCAAATTATAACAATATAAGTCAAAATGACAGGTTATAGTCTAGTCATAGTATTATGACCGGCCATAAGGCAGTCATAGTGATATGACGTCCAGTCATAATATTATAACTGAAATGACCTATAGTGTTATGACTATCACACTATGACTGCCTTATGATCGGCCATTACACAGTGTTATGACTAGTCATTTCTAATGACTCGATGACAACTAAGAGTAATTACATATTGATTAACAGTTATTGTTTTTGAAATTATTTAAGAATGACTGTTGGATTGAATGTCTTCATCAAGTACAATGGACATTGGGACCGTGCTTCGAGATATGTCGGTTGTGAAATGAAGGGGATATTGGTCTCCACCAACACAACTTATATTGGTCTTATCGATTTGGTGAGAAATGTGCTTGGGATTCGGCCATAAGAAAAAAGTTTATCCTTAAGTTATGTTGTTGAAGATGTGGTAGCTCCTGTGAAGATATCGTCTGACTATGATGTCACATTCCACCTGCAATTGAAGAAAAGGGATGTTCACTCGCTGAATAAATTTCCAATATGTGTCGATATAGTGAATGAGTCAGTGGCCGAAGCGTTGCCACCTGAGATAGGAGAAAGTAACCATATTCTGGTGAAATCAGCATCCGTTTCATGTCATAGTGATGAAGCCGAGCAAACTATTTGTGTCTTTTTTTTCTTCTAAGATGACAAAAATTGGTAAATAAAATAATAAAAACAAAAAAAAAAAAACAAGAAAGCAAAGAAAGTTGTTAACCAATATACTATGACTGGCACACTAAGAGTCCGACAATTGTTTGGTCATAGTACTATGACCGACGATCATAAGTGCTATGATTGGCACACTAAGAGCCTGACAATTATGCGGTCACATTACTATGACTGAGGGTCATAATGCTATGACCGCAAGGCAGTCGCACCTGAGCCTGACAATTGTGCGGTCACATTACTATGATCGGGAGTCATAATGCTATGACCGCAGGCTCATCAGTCAGACAATTGCACTATGCGCTTGCCTGCCTAATGTACGGTCATAATTACTATGATCGCACGATGTGACTGTCTTATGACTGGTCATAATAAAATTACCAAACGGTTATAATGATATGACCGGCCATTAGACAGAGTCACAAATCAAATAAGGAGCACAATGAGAATCCAATGACCCCCAAAATTTTAAATAACTTACCTTATTTGCTTTTTATCTCCTCCTCCAAAGCCTTTTTTTCTTCTAAGATGACAGAAAATGGTAAAAGAAAAAAAATACATAAGGAAAAAAATAAATAAACAAGAAAAGCCAACAAAGTTTTCACCTTTATCTCAAAATCAGCCATTGACCCCGTCTGTTTCGTGGCTGATTTCTCTGGCGAAAAGGGGGAGGTTTCCTCAGTTCGTTCTTCTCCGACGAAGAGGTTTAGACGTTGATTTCTCCAGTGAAGGTTTGTCAGTTCTTGTCGCGTGATTGTGTATGTTCTCGCTATCGTGGGTTCGTCGGTGCTTAAGGTGGTAGACGGTGGTGGTCGTTGGGGTTTCTTAGTCTCTGTGCACACCCGCGTTCGTTCTCCTCCTCTTCTCTCTACTTTGAATATTTTAATTATAAAATCATTCATAATATATATATATATATATTCAAGGTTTTAAAACTGAAATGCGGCATAATTATCATTTTAACTCAAATAAAACTGGTCTGGTCTCACTTTTACTGACATGACGATGCTAATTATGAAAGTATACAAAAGTGATGTTAAAATTAATAATTATTTATTCATGAGTGTTATTATTGAAATTAATCACGAAAATATCGTGAAAATAGCAACAAAAAAAAAAGAAAAAAGAAACTAAGAATATTTGTTTTGACGAAACTAAGAATATTTGTTTTGACACGTTTTTATCTTTTTTAGAATATGATAAATATAAAAAATACATAAATAAATAAGTTTATACAAAAATAATACGCTAAAGATTCTAAAAAAATATATTTTGGCCGATATATTCTCATATTTACCTAAATTTTTCCAAAATTTTATTAACTATCTCTAATATCACTGAAATTTCAGAATTTCTAAGTCTCAAGATATTGTTTATGAATAAAAAAAAAAGATTTATTCCAAAATTTTTGTTAAATTTGTGTAAATATCATGAAAGTTCTTTTGTACCCAAAAATATTTCGGGACATGAAAATTACAGAAATTTTGGTGGAAATTTTAGAAATATGAGAGAAAATTTTTTATCCATAATCACTGATAAAAAGTTTCACAGATAATAAAAAATGACAACTTAAGATAAGTGCAAAAGTGCTATTAGAGTTTGTTTCTAGCACTCTTTTTTGTATAATATAGTGCGCGTTTATGAAATTTAAGAATAAATTTAAATAGAATTTTATATATAACAGAATCCTATCCTTGGGGTATTTGAAAAAACAAACATCCTTAGTATTGCATTACTTGTGTATTTTCTTTAAGGTTATCGGATTCTGTACAAGCACAAGAATATCAGAATTGGCAATAGATTAATCAATCAAAATAGTTTATATTAAACGCGCGCATGTGCGTGAGATTCTATTAAAAAAAAAGGTAAATGTTTCATCTGGAGAGGATTTCCAAAAAAAAAAAAAAAAGACTGATATAGGTGCGAGAAGAAATTATTTCATTAGAGGAATTATAGAGAAAAATATATTTATTAGGATCTCATTTGAAAAAAGAAAAAAAATATAATAGAACAAAAAGATAACAATTAGAGAGAAAAAATTATTTAAATAAGAAATTAGAGAGAAAAATAAATTTAAAGAGTGAATTTGGAAAAAAAAAATCTTACGGTAAAAAATATAATAATGGAAAAAGGAAAGGAAGAAAAAAGAATAAAAGTGGAGGAAAATTTAAAAAAAAAAAAGTTTCACCGAAACGTGGGAGGCAGAATTCATAAAAATGTTGCTTTCCACTTATTTAGTCAAAAGGTTACTTCTAAGTCTAATTAGATGGAAACATTAAAGTGTTTTTTTTTGCTTTTATAAGCTCTTTTAAGACAAATCGCCTCTTATGTGTCTTTTTAAAAAAAAAAACTTATAAAAAGTTTTTTTTATTTATACTTTTAATTTTTTATTTGTGAATAATAAATTAAAATTTACTTCTATATTCTAATTTTACATTACTTTTTATAATAATAAGAGGTTTTTACTTATTTACAAAATATATTCAAAACTTTAAAAATAAAAAAAACATTTTTCATACGTTATTTAAATATTAATTAAAAAATTTAACTTATACTTTTTTATTCTATTAATTAAAAATAAAAATACAAACTCTCTCAACATGCTCTTAATCTAGCTTGTGGGAACCAGAGAGAAAAGGCAACTTTTCTTTCGGCACTGGAAAAAGAACCCACTCTAAAAACCATAAAGCAACCAACGGTCACACTTCAGCCCAAGTCTCACCAAAGAGAGGGGAAAAAAAAAAGTTTCGCTAGATCACAGCTTCCCAAAGTAGATATTAATTAATGAGATTTATGTGTTTACTTACCATATTAACAATGGAAGTCCTCTTTTTAATAAGTAAAGCTTCGTTTAGTTTGTTAATTAAAATTTTTAATTTGAGTTGAGACGTAATTTTATGTGAAAATTTTTTACTGTAATAAAAAAATTAAATGTGATTATTTTTGAAAATTTTTTACTGTAATAAAATTTAAATTCTAGATTTGAATTAGTAAAATGAACGGCACCTAAAAATGTATTTAGTATGAGGAATTGGAGTAAGGAAGAAAAGGAGTAGAGGGAAAGTGCAGGAAGGAAAAGATGGTCCCGTTCATTTCGCTGATTCAAATTTAAAATTCGAGTTTTGTTACAGTAAAAAGCTCTAAAAAATAATCACATCTAACTTTTTAACTACAATAAAAAACTTTCACACAACATCACATCTCAACTTAAATTAACGAACTGAAAATGATAGATTGGCTAAAGGGGAAGGGGCTGCAAATCCCTAAGCCCCACCCATTTCCAATCCGTCCACATTTGGACGGAAAGCGGTAAAGACAACATCAATGGGTATATAATTACTATTCTACCACTTTTCATCATATCTATCCTCTATGTTAATACGCTGAGCGTTTTATTAACGAACAAAAAAAACATGTTGAGCGTTTTTTTTTTTTTTCTATTAATTTATGGGAGCGTTTACGGTAGTCTTGAAATTTTAGACGGGCCATCCACGATTGTTTAAAAATACTGAGTGTTTGTATGAAGCCTGACACGACCTGCCTGAGCCTGAGAAGGCCGGGCTGCCCAAGCTTGTATTTGGCTACCCAAGCTTGGCCGGGCAGCCCGAGCCCACCCGAAACGCCTGAATTTTTTTTATATTTTTTAATTTTTATAATTATTAAGTTATTTTGAGTTAAAATTATATAAAAATTAAAATCAACATTCAACATACATTATTAACACAATGTAATAAATTAATTTTGTATATTAATTTTTAAATTCGTAATTCATGATTGCCTCGTTAAAAATCTTACTAAGAAAAACTCAATTGGGATAAAAACTTGGTAAGAAAAAAATAGTGCAATCATTTTGTAACGAATTATAAATTTTACAAACTTACAAAGTTATACAATTATAATGTCAAAAGTAAATACATATTTACAAATTACAAATTTATAATTTAATTTGAAGTTGAAGGATCGTCTCCAAAATTAAATATTAATCTATTAAATTCATTGATCCATTCTTGACTTGCAGGCGAAATTGTATCATGTAGACATTGATCTGCACGATCCTAATCCTTAATGCAGACCAAGGCTTCAATAATCTCCCTTTGCAATGTATTCCGGTGTTCTTCAAGTATTTGTCCTGTCATACTGAAGGCTTGTTCGGATCAAATAGTGGAGACTGAGATCGAAAATATATTTATTGCCAATCGAGTTAAGATTGGCCAAGTTAATGCACGTGCCATCCACCATTGAACTAAGTCAAACGATTCTCTAGTATCGTTGACTACTAAGCTTTCACTGAGGTACGCCATAAGCTCATTGAAGCTGCTGTCGCCGCTGCCACCTGTTGATGAAGATCCACTCCCAGCATCTGTTTGAGTTGTCTTCTTCTTCTTCAACTTGAAAACATTCAAGAATGAATGCGGGGTTTTATCTTGTTGTTGCGGTTCCTGTTCTCTAGAGTTTGTGCTTCTAAACCTATTATCATATTTACTACAGATCGAATATATTTTTGTCTTTATTATTGGAAATTGGTCCGAACAATTGATGCCTAAAAATTCACATAAGTTTTCTAAATCGTCTAATTTTAATCTATGATAAAAAATAGTACCTAAACCATACAATAAAGGCAACTTAGACTAATAATTTTTAAATTTATTTTTCATAGAATTGATAGGAACTCTTAATATTGGGTCATCCCTATATTCGTTAAATAAAATACTAATTCTTAAAAGTTCACCTAAAGCTAAAGGTGATGTTGGGTAATATATTCCATTAAGTTTTAGAGTAACTTCATGAAATTTGCCTAAAAATTGATACAAAACTTCAGCAATTTACTAATCATATGCATCTATATATCATACTCCTAATTTTGCACACATATAGTTTGTTATAGCATCTTTACAGGGAATGCATTATTGAAGCATTATATAAGTTGAGTTCCATCTTATAGGCATATCTAACGCTAATGCCCTAGGAGGTATATTTAATACTTGTAAGAAACTAAACCAATCTTTTTGTCTTTGGTTACTACCTTGAATCCATGCAAGACTATCTCTAATTCTTTTAATATTAGTACCTATTTCTTCTAAATCGGATTTAACTATTAAATTAATTACGTGACATGCACAACGTTGGTGGAAAATAGTACCGCACCGAATAAACTTAAATCATTTTCAAAGAACTCAATTGCTTTTGTATTGACACTAGCATTATCTAATGTTATAGCCATTACTTTATCTCTTAATCTAAATTCATCAATTACATTTAAAATTGTATTATATATTAAATCCGCGTCATGTGATCATAGAACACATTTTAAACATAATATCCTCTTATCTAAATCAAATCCTTTAAAGTAATGTCCGTTTACAGCTAAATAATCTTCATTGGCAACGGCGGACTAAATATCTGCCGTTAACGCAACGCACCTGCTAGTCTAGTGTAAAAGGTTTATTAATGTTTCTTTCTCTTTTTAAAATAATTTTAATAAATCTTTTATAAGAATAGTTTTTGAAGTAAACTGTGCATTATGATTATCTACAACCTCAATATACCATTGCCAATTAGGATGCTCTACAAAACTAAGTGGTTGATCTAATCCAGCTATCATTCGCGCAACTTCCATACGATGTACTTGCGGATCGTATTTCCAAGTGGTTAGACCACCGGTTGTGCAATCAAAAGATAATTGTGTTTGGCAGAGTTCAGGTCCGCCGGACTGACTAAGCTTTTGAATACACTTTTCAGAGTGTTTTCTCAAGTGTGTGGTGCCGTGAATAGTGTCACATTGTAATTTAGATAAATAATATTTACACTGAGCTATATGTTTAGTGTTACCTTTATTGTCGATCTTCTCAATTGTGTCGAAGTGATTCCAAACTATCGAGGTGCGCTTGCATTTCCTTCTGGAGGTTGCAACACTTGCAGATGCAGTCGCACTTGCACTCGCTGCTTCTCCACGCCCACCACCATTGCGACCACGACCTCTGATACGCCCACCAGAGCTCAGATTATTAGATTCATGCGTAACAAATTCATTAGTGAGAAATTGCCCTTCTTCCACGTTGTGTTGGGCATCAACGGGAATACCACTATAACCAAAAGAATCCATTATAAAAAAATAAGAGCGATTTGAGAGAGATAGAGTTTTAAGATAATGTGATAGTTTTTATAAAATTTGTGAGAGAGATCTGAAAAATTGAGAGAAATTGAGAGAGATTGAGTGAGATTGAAAGGGATTGAGAGAGTTTGAGTGAGAAAAATGTGTAGGGATGAGGGGATTTATAAGAAAATTTTTAGGTTGAAAAATTGATTTTTCCCTAAAATTTGAATCCAACGACTACTTTTATTTTCGGCTGGTCAGGTTTGGGCAACGGTCAAAAAACTAGTTGTTGGGGTTGGGCTTTTCGGGCTTCGGGTCGGGCTTCAACGGTCGAAATTTTGCCCGTTGGTCGGGTTTTCAGGCTTCGGGCAAGTCAGGTAATTCGGGCCTGGCCAGAAAAATTCAAAAAAATTCCGGCGGACGGCAATTGACGACAACAACACGGCGACGGGCTCAGACGTGGTGTCCATTTTCGGGCTGCCCGAGCCTGAATCTGAAAATTTATTATTGGACGGGCCGGCCTGCCGGCCCAAAGTTCTAACACTAGTCTACGGTAGGGTGAGTCAATTAACCCTATCGGTAGGATCAAATCTAAAGACTGATATTAGATCTAAATAATAGTTTATATGGTCTCACTCACACCGGATTGTTAAAACAAAAGTGAAGAACAACTTATACGTTTAGAACTCGTTTTAAAATAATTTTATTTTGTTTATGAAAATAGAAATAAAAATGTTTTCAATCTCATACAGAAATTATTTTTAAAAATGTGTTTAATAATTTTATTAAGAGATTATTTTCAGTATAAAAAATACATTAATGTCTATATCTCTTTGTGCTCGATTGAGTAAAAAATAAAAAACGACTAAAAATCATTTTTTATATCTTTCCCATTTTATACTAAATTAAAAAATTATTTTCATTTTTATTTTTTTATCTTTAATTATATCAAACATATTTTTTTCTATTTTTATTTTTTTTTAAAATGTGAAAAATAACAACAAAACTAACTCCAAACATGTCGAACAATACGCCCAAAAAGTAGAAGCAACCTTCAAATTCTATGAATATTCTATGCAATCCAAAATTCTTAAGAATCTCATACAACCCATGAAGCAACCTTCAAATTGTGAAATTTTCTTACAACCTGAAAATTCCTAAGAATCCCAGACAGCCAGAAACCACTCTTCAAATTATCAAAATTCCTAAGTTGGTTGATTTGGAAACAAGCAAATGTAAAATTCTTAAATTGTGTGATCTATAATCAAGAGAGAAAAAGTGTTTGGGATCATAGTTTTTGTTTCCTCTAGTTTCTGGATAGTCAAGTGTGCTTTCAAAATTCATTCTTCCCAGACGACACAACCCAACGCCAAATCAAACCCAGATTCCGGCAGATCTTGACCCTCCCTCTTCTACATCCTCTCTCAGTCCAACTTCCTCGACACCCTCTCTCTTCTTCGCCGCCAAAACTCCTGACAGTCGCATCTTCGCCCACGGCAAGGCAATCTGAAACCCAGATGAGGAGATCGACGGCGCCGCCAAGTTCACGGCCTCCGGACTAGGACATCTCCCTTCTCTCTCTCTCCTCTGTCTTTCTCTCTCCGTTGATATCCTCCTTCTCTCTCTCATTGGGACGAACGCCAGTCGTCACGAACACCGTGGAGATGGCGAACTCCGTCGATGAAGCTCTCGTCTCTCACCTCCGGTGGTCAGCTTTGGTCTCACGTGATCTACTCCAGCCTCCTCAAATCCAACCTCCCCTCTTCAAGGCGGCGCGTATTGGCACCTTTCCCATCGACAAGAGCTCTTAATCGTCCTCAATGAAGAACACAACCTCTGTTCTTTATTTTTATGTTTTATTTATTTATCTATTTATTTATTTGGTAAAATACAACCTCTATTTGAACACGGATGAGTTTTTTGGTTGAACAAACATTAATGGATTAAAGGTGGAGATCAGATATGGCTTAGAGATGATAGTAGAACAGATATGACGTTTTCAGATGTGTCGTTTGAATGAAGAGTTTTTTTTTTTTTTTTTTTTAAATTTTTTTTTGATTAAATGCATTCATCTTTATTTTAGTTTCCATAGGACTAATCAATTTGGGCCATTGACTTTTTTAATCAAAAGGCCTTTATAATTGGACTCCGGTATAGTGATTTGGCTCACCTTACCGTAAACACCCCCTTAATTTTTGTTTTTTTAATGATAGTAATTACTTTTAATTTTTCAATTTATTCATTTTTACTGAAAAATTCTTTATTCGTGTGTTTATGTATTATTTTATTTTTCTATAAAAAAAGAGGTAAATTTTTTAAAAAAGTTTAAAACAGCTTAAATATTAAAAAATTGAGTATAACATTACTAATATTAATCAATAGACATCTTAAAAATGAAAATTAATTTATTTTGTATGGACAATATGGTTATTTTAGGAATCAAATTAATTATTCCCTCCTTTATTTTCAATACCAAACAAGAAAGAAGCATACCAAACAACTTTCAGGAAAGTTGTAATCCATCACCTCCTTTCCACTCTTCTTTCTTTCATATCCTATACATCCTTCTTACCAAACAGATCCTAAAGTAAATGCACACTTGATTGGGAGTTTAATTTCTAATTTTCTCTCATCATCTTTCTTTCTATTCAAAACGGTTTTCCTTTTCGAATATATTTTTTAAAAACCGTTATTTGCGGCGCGCACTAATAGTCTACAAGCAGTTTAGTCGGATTCCTTTGCTCCAGGGAAGGGGGGAAAAGATAGAAGCATGAAAATAAAATTTATAGAGGAACAGAAACAACTACAGAGACCCAAAACAACAACCCAAAAGATCCGAGAAATCGACTAGCTCGGTATACTCACTCTAAGGATTCACAACTAATCAAGTTCTGAAAAGTATTTGGAGAAATGAACCATAAAGCGAACAACAGAAATGAAATAAGACAAGAAAAAAGAGCTAATCTCACATCCATCTCAGTAAGTAGAGAAGCATGTTGTGTTTACTTAGGATATGCCTCATGGATCAACCTAGTTACCACTTAGCAAATACACAAGATCACTCTTCTTCACCTTTGAATACCCTTTCACCCCGCGAGACTTGGCTAGTGCCCTCAGTTCGGGTAGCTTCCATGCACTCAGATCCTCATGTTCAGTCAGTTGCTGTTCATCCTCACTCTCGTCGTCGTCGTCGTCAATATGAGCTTCTTCCGTGCTGGATAACTCGCCCTCTAACAACTGAACAAGCTCTGGCTCGGGTTCGACTTCAAGCTCAGACTCCAACTCTTCATGGTCCTCTGTCTCTGGCTCAAACTCCAGCTCCGGCTCAAACTCCAGCTCCAAGTCAGATTTAGGAACTGCCTCAACCTGATTCTGCTTTCGCTTCCCACTTGAAATTACATCTGGCACTGAATTGACAGTGTCCTCCTCAGTATAAACGGGCTGGAATTTCAACCGAGGGACAGGAGATTTACGTTGAAAGTTCGATACAGGCCTAGTAAAAGAGGAAACAGAATCTGGGGCATCGTCCTTCACACTGCTATTTGAATCAAACGGACGCCCACTTTTTCGTCTGTTGTACTGACCATTATGTACTTGCTGATCAAACACAAACTCCTTGCTATTGCCACTGCCACTACTTCTCTTTGCTTGCTCAGTCGAGTGCTTTCGCAATAGCTTGAGGAGCGAATCCACAGTTTCGTTGTCTTTCCCTTGCCCTTGCATGGATTCGGTTTTCTTTTCCTCTTTCGCAGCAGCTCTCTCCCGAAGCTGAGCCTGGACCTTTCTAAATAGCTCGACAATCTCCTTCTCTCTTGGTCCAGGAGCTGCAGTAGCCTGGAATTTGGGAGAATTCGAGAGGGACAAATATGGCCCGTTCTTAGAGGACAAGATATCAGAATCCTCAAGGTTTTCAAAGCTGTCCCTCTCTTCATTTTGCCTATTCCTGCCTCGAGAGAACCCGTGCCTGTTTTGCCTTGAAAAGTCTGGATTTCTCCTATAACCATTATTAGAACTTGCTTTGCACACATAAGATGATCCCGCAGAAGCACACCTCAGAGGTCCAATATTGGCCTGTGAACGGAATCTATACTGAAAACGAGAAGAGCAAGCATTCAAGGTTGCTGCTCTTCCTGAAACTCCTGGACAAAGTAGACATTTCCCTTCTGGCAATCCAGAACCTGCAACAAACAAAGACGCCAAATGTTAAAGTCCTACGCACTAAATATCGCATAGTAGCAATCAAAACATCAACTCATTTTCCAAAATATCCTCGGTCAGGGTACAATTATTAAAATTAGAGTTAAATATCATTTTTCTAGTCCTGCAATATATAAGTAAAATCTCACTTTGGTTCATGACTTTCGAACTGTTTCAGAACGAGTGTTTAATCTGTCAAATTGTCCCAAATTAAACTTTATGTCCAGCCGACTTTTAGGAATCTTGATGATAAAAGGCACTTGAGGACCATGTGTGGTTCAGCGAGAGTTAATTTTGTAATTTACCCTAACAGATAATGACGATTAAGAAAGAAGTTCTTTTTTTTTTTTTTTTCTCTTGAGATTTTAACCGTCGGTTAAAGGAAAAATACTTTAGAACAATTTGACAGATAGAGGACTTATCCTGGCCTCTGGGACGTTTTTAAAGTAGGGGACCAAGATGAAATTGACCAAGTTTAGAAAATGAGTTTAACCTTAAAATTACATATGAAACTGCTACTAACATTTCAACAAACACATGGTAGGCAATACCCGACGTCTACAACACCGTAAAAATTGCATAATATCGGAAGTAGACAATACAAGAGCGATATTCTAAATCAAAACAACAAATTAGATACTAACTTCGGTGGTTCATTTTCCATTAATAACCGATAAAGTTCAAAACTTTGGACATTTCTACATATAACAACAATCATTCACGCATAAATACCAACCCACTCCAGAAAAACTACTTATCGGTGAGTCAAAATTAAATGATAAATCAGAAAAAAAAAAAAAAAAAACTAAACGGGAAGATAAAAAAAGTTAAAATATCTCCGAGACAAAACCCTCGTGGCCGTGGATTGGTAGCTCAGAAACTACAGAAATGAAAATTTCCAAAGGGAAACTAGAAAGCTTCAAATTGAACTCAAAAGTGAGAAAACAAAGTGACCGAAGTTATCATTATCACTCCAATTAAACACAGTTTCTCGAGAACCAAACAGAGAATTAGCTGAAAAAGGAAAGTAAGTTACCAGGGAGGGTCTTGCCGACGAGGTGCACGGCTTGCGACATTGCTCCGAAGAGGAATAATGGAGAAAGGGCTTAGAGGAGGTTTTGCATTGTGTGGCGTGCTTCTTAAAAGAGTAAAATCGAAGGCAAAAATATTACAAGACTTGGCGGCCACTGATAAGGGACTCGTTAGGTAAATTTAAGTTTCTATAAGGGTACAATTGGGTGTCTGGTTTTGGGGCGGCAATTCGTAGGTCAGTCGTGGATTATATATTTAAGGGAATTTAATGTAAGATTAATTCGCTGATTTGAATTTTTAATTTAAATTGAGATGTAATTTTAGTTTTATTTATTTTATTGATTTGAGTTTAGAATTTAAGTTTTGTTCTAATAAAAAATTCTCAGAAACAGTTATATATAATTTTTTTGCTGCAGTAAAAAGCTCTCACATATAGTCACATTTTAACTCGAATTAAAAACTCAAATCAGCAAACTAAACGAGCCTTTTATGTGAGAGATTTTACTGTAATAAAAAAGTCAGATGTGACTGTTTTTTAGAACGTTTTATTGTAGTAAAATTAAAATTTTAAATTTAAATCAGTAAAATGAACCGGATCTTAGTTATTTATTTATTTATTATTATTCATATTCTTCTTCTTTTTTTTTTTTTTGCTAGTATTTAAAAAAAAAACTGTGTCCTCCCAAGAATGTATGATTGCAGCTTCAAAATGGACAATTTGAAACCAATCCTTAAGTAATAAAAGAGGAAGCACTGATGGATTGTTTTTTTGCATCTGTGTCACCATTACTGGTAGTCTTTTTTCTTTTAAATGGTATAAGTTTCTTCTTTTAATGTTGAGTCTCGCAGTAACAATATGTCAATAACGTTATGTTCCTAAAATTTACAAGCAACCAAAAAAATCATCCCTAAATTGAACTATTACTTTACGTCTTTACTAACTTCTAAACTCTAAGGACTTATTATTTTGTGTGACTTGAGTTATGATTTAAATTATGTATGTGAGAGAAAAATATTGTAATAAAAAAATTAAATTTAAATTGTTATGAGAGAAAACACCGTAACAATATGACTTGAGTAATTAAATGAACATATAGTAATTGTAATAAAATTTGTCTTTCCATTAGTTTTGTGGATACAAGTCTTGAGTTTTTAGTATAATTGTCTCTTGAACTTATTGTGGTTTAATAAATTGTTCATTTTAAAATTTTAATTTTGATAATCAACTCGCTAAACTTGTAAAATTATTGTAGCGTGCCCAATTTTACTAAATTTATTTAAAATTTTATTAGCTTTAAGGGATTAAAAGTTCTTGAATTGAAAATTATATTTTATATTTGATTTGGAATAATTTTTTGTGGTCAGTGCTTTCTTGACACTAATTTAACACAATCATCATTAAAATATTGTATAATGCAACAATTTTATACATTAAGAGGGCAACTTTTCAAAATTAAAAGTTCAATGAACAAATTTTTCGTTTTTAATTTTTTAATCGTTCTTCTATCCAAGCAACCAAAGATGGTCTTCCATAGATCTTGAATTTTGGCTTATTTTTGGTTGAATCTCTCTAGTGCAAATCTAAAGTGAATTTAAATCAACCAGAGATGTGATGAAAGCGTAAATTGGATTTTCAGTTTGCTTTAGTTATTATTTTTATTTTTCAACAAAATAAGTTTATAATCACATATAGCAAAGACCACTTTAAGCCCTTTTAAGTCCTCCTTAAAATTAAATATTGACCACCCCTATCAGTATGAAAAATCAAGTCACCTTACCATAAACTAAGGGTGTAAGAATTGAACCCGAACCCGACTAATCCGTCCGATCCGACCCAAAAATACAGGGTTATATGTATATATATTTTTAAAAATCGGATTCAAATAGGCCCAACCCACACTATGGGGGTTGGGCCGCGGGGCGGGCAGCATTTAACCCGAGTTGCCTGACCCGACCATTTCTGAGTGAATACCCCGTAATTTTGTAACGTGTAACCCTAATTTCCCAAATCCTTCATCGCCTCCAGTTCACTCCAAGCCTCCCAAATCCTTCCCAAATCCTTCCTCGCCAGTCGCCTCCCTCGATCTTGCCTCCGCCTCCATCTCGCCTCCGCCTCCATCTCGCCTGCACCGCCTCCATCTCGCCTCCCCCGCCTCCATCTCGCCTCACCCTCAGTCTCGCACTCTCGATCTCGCCTCCCTCACCCTCAGTCTCGCACTCTCGATCTCGCCTCCCTCACCCTCAGTCTCGCACTCTCTCAATCTCGCCTCCCTCTGTCCCACAGTCTCGATCTCGCCTCCCTCTGTCCCTCAGCCTCGCCCTCAGTCTCGCACTCTCGCCTGTCGCCTTCTCACCCTCAGTCTCGCACTCTCTCGTTCCTTAATCTGCGTTCCTCTTCTTCTTCTCCGTGCATCTTATTTGAACAGATTATCTGAAATATTCATTGAAGACAATCAGTAAGAGACTCTAAACTCTCCGTGCCTCTTGATTGTGCTAATTGCTGAACTTTATTTTCTTAATTTTAATTGCCTAATTCGAGGTTTGTCTAAACTTAATTCTAAACTTGCTCATTGAACAGATTAGTCATTGAGCAAATTGCCTGATTCGAGGTTTGTCTAAACTTGATTCTAAACTTGCTCATTGAACAGATTGGTTATAATTATCACATGTTATAGACAAATGCAACTTTGAGCTTTGAGGACATGGACATTGTTTATACTCTTTTGATTTATGCCACCTGTCAGTTCCAAGCATCTAGAAATTGGTTTTACTATTAACAATTACAGTAGTGTTGAACTAGATAGTCCTGATACAACTGTAAAATGTTGTTTGAATCAAAATTTGTTCAAGTAATATTTCTATTTGTAGGAGATTGAGGGAAAAAAAAATGGAAGGAAGTGGTGGGGATTTCCTGTTTGTGTTTGTAGGTTTATATGTGTGTGTGTATGGATATATATGTAAACCTTTGTTTGTGTTTTCTTTTACTGTTTTCACGAAAAGTTTCAAATTGGTTTTTCTAGGCCCTGTTCAGTTTGAATCAAAATTTGTTCAAGTAATATTTCTGTTTTGGTGTTCCAATATGTATTTCATTTGCTTAATCTGGACCTACTTCAATTTATATTAATCTGCATGCATTTTTGCTCATGCTGGTAACGAAGCTTAGTTTGACAAATGTCAAAGATGAATTTTTGAAATATACATGCTGCAGTACTTGATAAACTACATGAATTGTTTTCAGGAATTGCGAAGACTGAAATCTTCATTGAAGGCAAGGCTGAAACATAAAGGTTAGTTTTTTTTATTTTCTGTTTTTTGTTTTCTGGGAAATATTATGTTTTTCATGATAATTGAGATGAACTGATTTTAGGTTAATCTCTACGCTTAGTCTCAATCATATGTTATATGTTTTTAGGTTAATTTGTGTGCTAGATGGAAAAATTTATCATCCACCTGACACAAACTTCTGAAAGCACTTGCAAGTTCTCTGCTGAAACAGAAAGTGACCAATGCCAGACCAAAAATCCAACCTTTGTCTCTGTACCTAAAGAGCCCATTACCTTGCCCACTCCCACACCCAACCCTACCTATGTGCCTAAAGAGGAGGGAGTCGGTAAAAAGAGGAAGAAGTCACAAAAAAAGTCTCCTGTTTGGGATCATTTCAAAATCATAGAGGGTGAGGATCCAAATGAGCCTAGGTGTAAGTGTATCTATTGTGGGGCAACATATGCGTGTGATAGTAGGAGACATGGTACTAGTAGCATGAAGGTTCACATAGAAAAGCAATGCAAGAAATACCCATATAGGATCCAAGATAAAAAGCAACAAATTCTGAGTTTCTAAACAAGCACTGAAATTGACAGTAATCTTGTTGCTATAGGCTTTAACAAGGAGCATTGTAGAAAAGCGTTAGCATAAATGGTGATTGTAGATGAGCTTTCATTTAGGTTTGTTGAAGGTGAAGGATTTAAGAATTTTTGTCAAGTGACGCAGCCTAGGTTCTCTATCCCCTCATGTGTTACGATTGCCAATGACATTTACCAACTTTTTTTGGAAGAGAGGAAGAAACTGAGGGCTGAATTTAGTAAGGGTAGTCAAAGGATTTGCCTAATAACTGATTGTTGGACATCCTTGCAAAATATTAATTTTTTGTGTCTAACTGCACACTACATTGATAGTGAGTGGACTTTACAAAAAAGGATTATAAACTTTTGTCAAATTTCAAGCGACAAGGGAGAGAGTGTTAGTAAAGTCATTGAGTTATGTTTGCATGCTTGGGGTATTGAGAGAGTCTTCACTATGACTGTTGATAATGCCTCCTCAAATGACTTCATGATTACCTATTTGAGAATGAAGATTAAGGGGTGGAAAGGGGTTGTTTTAGGTGGGAAATTTCTCCATGTTAGGTGTTGTGCCCATATAGTCAACTTGATTGTCAATGAAGATTTAAAAGACATACATAATTCCATAGTTGCCATTCGTAACGTTGTGAGGTATGTGAGGTCTTCTCCGGCTAGGTTGCTGAAATTCAAGTCATGTGTGGAGCGAGAGAAAATTAAATACAAAGGTATCGTATGCCTAGATGTCCCAACTAGATGGAACTCCACCTATATGATGTTAGATGCAGCCATTAAGTTTCAAAAAGCTTTTGAAAGATATGAAGAGGAAGATGACAAGTTCGTGTCTTATTTTCGGGAAGATGAGGGGGGGGGGACAGAAGATTGACCCGCCACTTGATGATGATTGGGAGAATGTTAAGGTGTTTGTGAAATTTCTGAAGACTTTTTATGATATAAGTTTGAAGTTTAGTGCCACTTTGAATGTCACTTCAAATTCTTACTTTCATGAGCTTTGTGAGATGCAAAACCAGCTATCTGAATTAAGCAAACAAGAGGATTCAATGCTTTCATCCATGGCTGTGAGTATGAAAAAAAAGTATAACAAATATTGGGGGAATGTTGAGAATATAAATTGTCTTCTCTTTGTGGCTATTGTACTTGATCCTAGGTACAAAATGGATTATTTGATATATTATTTCTCTATAGTATATGATTCTTGTACTTCTGAAACATTATCAAAGAATGTGAAGGATACTATGTACCGGCTGCATGAGATTTATTGTGGGGAGAATGGTGAATATGTGGCTAATGAAAGTAGTAAGGAGGCGGCAACAACAAGTACAACGGATGCAAAAACAGAAGCAGAAGGAAAAGGGTGTTTGTGGAGCTCCTTTGTTAGGAAAATGAAGGAGAAGAATGTGAATGAGTATAAAAATGATGTGGATATATACTTGACAGACCCTATGGAGGATCCAACTCGGTCAAATTTTGATGTCTTAGATTGGTGGAAGAATAATGTAACTAATTACAAGGTTCTCTCACTAGTTGCAAGAGACATTCTTGCCATTCATGTTTCAACGGTAGCCTCAGAATTTGCTTTTAGTACCGGAGGCCGCATCCTCGATCCCTTTAGGAGTTCATTGAGCCCTAAGATGGTGGAGGCATTGATTTGTACACAAAATTGGTTGCGTAGTCGTGAGCACATCAACTTTATTGACATGGAAAAGCTTAATGAATATGAAGATATTGAGTCGGGTAATATTTTTACGTTTTACTTTTTCTTTTTTAACTTTATTTCATCTCCTTGTTGTTTATTTTGTTGTCCTAAACTTGATTCTGATGATTTTTTTTGTTATGTTTTCTTCTCAAGATTTGTCAAATTCTGTTGTAACACATGAGGGGCAAGTTGGGAATGAATGTGCTATTATTCTGGATTAAACTGTTTGGAGTGGACTAAATTTCCTATTTTGCTGAACTATCTCTATATGGACTGTTTATTTGACGTATTATTAATTTTATTTCTGGACTTTATTGACTGTTAAGAAGTATGTTTGATATTATGTTAATGCTTATGGACTGTTTATGAATTTTATGCTTTTAGACTGTTAAAAGAGGTATGAAGTCATAGATTAAAATTAGTTTTCACCAACATGAGTAACCCGAGCCTACCCGAGATCACCCGAAAAGTTGCAGGTTTATGGGACTAAGAGAGTATTACGACCCAAAATTTTCTCAACCCGCACTGATCAGGTCGGCTCAACCAGACCCTATTCGGCCGAATTACACCGCTACCATAAACTTGCCCAGGATGTCTACGGTAGGGAACGGTACGGATTCTTTACCGGTAGGGAAGATCCCATGGCCCAAGTTTCCATGATTTGCACTAGGGCCCAGTTGTTGGAGGATACTTGGTAGAACTGGTAACAGGCAATTATAGTCAATATTCCATCTTCCTTCTTCTCTCTTGCTCTCTCAGACTCTCAGCATCTTCAGCAAAATTTGATTTTTTGTGGGATTAATTTTCTCATTGCTGAATCCCAAAATTTAATAGAGAGATATTTTGCGTCCCCTCACATCAAGCTTAGCCGATGAAGATCCTCGACAATGGCGAACGCGAGCCTCACCAGTTCATCAACGACGACGATTTTTGTACTATGTCGCGAGGCTTAAAACGATTTCGACACCGTCAAAGCACGGCGGTGCTGGTGCTACAAGATTCACTTTCACCTGTGAATTCTGGGTTTACATTTTTATGTATTGTTTTTTTTTTATTATTTTGGGTTAAAACTGTAAGAATAATGAGTAAAAAAGAGAAGTCTTCACCCTCCTAGAAACCCGTCAGAAAAAAAACTAAAAATTAAAAAGTAAAAGGACCAAAGGGACTTGAAAAATGGAAAATTGAGAAATGACATAGGTAACACACAAATTGGACACCCATCAAAATCATATTTAATGGGTCTTCGTCGGTGATTTGTCCGAGTTTCGTCTTGATGGACTCACCCAACTCTTCACAGCAACCCTACGGCGGCGCCACGACGAGCAACACAAACGTGTTGCGCAACTCCCCTGCCGCCGCCGGCCCATCT